>NC_056734.1:206110549-206123049 GCF_019279795.1 Protopterus annectens
TCATGGATACGCAATTGTCATTTGATATTTTCCAGTGTTAACTTTTTAGACGCATCTTTTTGTGTAGATATCTGGCAATGAAAATAGATACCCTGATTAATAAACATGCATCATACATATGGATGCATGTATTTTGTAAATGTTAGTATGTGTGTGTGCGTTGGTGTTTGAATCGTTGGACTATTTCTAGAACATGTCTGAACCACTTCTTAGCAAAATAATATTTTATTTTCAGGTAATCTGACACTGACATGAAAAGTTTCAGATATTTTATAGAAGAATCTGCATAACCAGCCTGGAGTTATACAGTGTCAACATGGTTTACTTAAGTCTCCGTAAAAGAAATGTTGTGCAGAACATACCCAAAATAAATGTCTTTACCTCTGTCTCTTATTCAACTGCAAAAACTTACTGAGTTATGCTGCAGAAATCTGTTCTTTAATCACAGTTTACTATAACTCATATTTTATATTTTGCTATTTGTCGGACATTACAAATATTCCAAATGAGTTAAAAAGAAAACTAAACATTTGGTACAATGACAGGCTTACCTTTCGACAACATCCTCACCATTCCAACATGTAGAGCTATCTCGTACAACCAGATCACCATCACACAGACGTTCAGCTAAGGATGCAAAGAAAGTCTTGTATCCTCGCATATAGTTCATCAGTTCCCTTTAAAAAGATGAGAGAACCATGAGAAAAAAAATCAGACAATTGCTAAAATTTAAGAAGCACTGGATCTATTTTGTTTATGCTGCAGTAGGACACTTTCTGCACAGTTATATTCCTGCATTTCTGCATTTTCATATACTATGCTTTCTGCTTTTAATTTATATTTATTTGTGTTTCTGTGTAAGTGTATATGCATATGTGTGTGTGTGTGTGTGTGTGTGTGTGTGTGTGTGTGTGTGTGTGTGTGTGTGTGTGTGTGTGTGTGTGTGAGGGGTTTAAGTTTGTGTCCATTTGGGTTTCTCATAAAGCTGTGAATTATTTTTTCTCTTTGCCACTACCACATACAACGTCTTACACCTAAAATTCAGTCAAAATTTACAAAGTTATCCATTTCCACATATATAAAAAGCAATGACTTTAACTTCTTATGTTGCTATTTCAAAAGTGGATTAAAAAAAGAAACTTTATAAACAGCAAGAATAACAGGGGCAAAACAGGGGAAGAGAAAATAGAATTGTGTTAAGAATGTGCCATAAATACAGGTGCTCATGTAGTTTCTTTGTTGTAGTACTCACTTTTGGCTTATCCTGGCTGAAGAAAGCATGTTGTTGTTCAGCATTCCAGGAATCTATTTTCTCCCATGGCTTTTGGTTGAAGTCCTTTTTTTGTTTTGTTTTGCACTGTTGTTTCTTTCTCCCCTTCTAGGGCAGCCGCAGTGGTGCAGCAGTTAGCATTGCTACCTCACAGCAAGAGGTTCTGCAGTTTGATCCTCGTTAGGGGTTCCTTCTGTGCAGAGTCTGCATGTTCTCCCTGTGGTTGTGTGGGTTTCCTCCGGGTGCTCCAGTTTCCTGCCACATCCCAAAGACATGCTGTAGGTGGATTGAACACTCTAAATTGGCCCTAGGAGTGAGTGTGTGTGCCTTCTGTGGAAGGTTGGGTGCCGGGCTGGCAACTCGACACTGTAAAACTCCACTGCCAATCATGAGCAGACAGGTGATCTGCTGTGGTGACCCCTAACCGGGAAAAAGCTGAAAGAAGAAGAAGTTTCTTTCTGTCATTCTGATAGCCATCTCAGTTGCACTATGCCCATCTCTACCAGTTTGCTAGTCTACCCCAAGTTAAATGTCTAAATGTATTACAGGGACAGTAAGGATCTTAATGACATCCTGTGGTGTTTGTTGGTGCTGTCCTACATTACGTGTGCTTTTTGTTATTTTGGCCTGCTCTCCTTTATCCCTCCCCTATCCTTAGTGTGAAACCTGTGATATGTCATAGGGGTAGATGCGCATTGGAGACATGTATGTCACCCTGACTCCACAGCAGCTCAGCCACATCTCCACTATTTCCCCTTTTCTTAGACCACTCCTCCCACAGCACCATCCCCATCTACCACCAGAGATAATCACATATGATGCCCACAGGCCTGCACTCCATCCCTGGGATGGCAATGCCTATCCCTCCCTGCCACTTTGTCTGTCATCCCATCTACCACCAGAGATAATCACATATGATGCCCATAGGCCTGCACTCCATCCCTGGGATGGTAATGCCTATCCGTCCCTGCCACTCTGTCTGTCATCAATGTCACTAAACAAATCCAAGTTGGCTGGACCGTAGTCAGGACTTTTTCTTTCTATGCCACCAGAGTGGCTTGGGTAATATTCTTATTTTGTTGTGGGGATGCTGATATATAAACCATACATAGACTGGCACCATCATCAGTCTATATCCTCGCATATTCTATGGGAGGGTTTCCTGCTCTTGCAAAGCTCCCATCACTGGCCAGTGTGTCCAGCATGGTGCCCCAATCACAATACTCCAAAAGAAAGGCCAACAAACAAGGGATGAGAGCCTGGCAAGGTAATGCTTGCTTAGTGCTGTTAATTAAACAGCTGGGTAATTTCTAAGGCCCCATGGTTGAGCTATTCTTAATTTTTGAGAGTACCTTAACCATGTGCTCTTTCTTGATTGTTGGTGGCTTGATTTCATCAAGAATAAGTGGGTTTGGATGTCTCTAGAGTGAAGGTGTTGCTAAATTTCCTAGCCAGTATGCAGAATAGGCAATATCCCCTGGGTCAGAGTACTTAGTACCATTATGAATAAGCTTGGGGCAATGTTGGCTGTTGCCTTACTTTCCTAATTTTATTTTTCTTATTCTTTTTTTAGTTTCTTATATAGCTGTTTGATGTTCTGCTTAATTAAGGAGTTATTTGTTCTGCCATATAGGTAGGACTTTCTTCCTTTTACAACTTAGTTTATTAATGCTTGAGAGCACCAACATGTTTTGCTTTTAGACTTCCCCATTTGTCTTGATCAAGTTGATACTTCCGATATGATACGGATGTGAGTAGAAGTTTCCTGTATAGCTCTTTGCAGTATTAACATTATGGGCAATATTGTTATAAGTGAATTTAATAACTTCATGAATGGATTGTAGGAAATTTATATGTTTGAAATCCTTGAATTATTTGATATTTGTCTGGGATAGTTCAGAGATTCTACTGGAGAAGATTACTGGCTTGTGATCTGATTGGACCAGTAAGACAAATACTTTGTGGATGGTGCATACCAGTGCTAAGTTTATTCAGACCAGGTCATGTATGCTATGTCCTTTAGTAAGTTATTTAACAATCTGGTCCAAGAAGCTTTTGTAGCATATTAAATTTTGGTGATATAGGTTCCCAGTTAATCACTTGGTAGTTAAAATTACCTAGGATAACAGCATTCTAACTTATGGGAGTTCATTCTGAATATTTAGGAATGCGTTGTGTTTTTGTCGAGACATGCAGGGGGTTCTGTAGCATGGTATGAACTGATAGCTTATTTAGCATAAATCAAACTTTTATAAGCTCCACTTCTGGGTTCTAGGTTTCTTTCTCAAGGTAAAGTGTTTTTTAACAAACATGGATATGCCACCACCGTTGCTGAGAGATCTTAGCAAGTGGTAAACACAAAACACAGATATTGAAATATTACTGTCTCGGCACTTACATCAAGTTTTGTAACAGCACATAAATACATGTAATCCAAATGCAGGATGGCCTCAAGGTATAACATGTTTGTTGTTTAGATGTCTAACATTAAGTAGTGCCTCCTTGATATGGTGCAAAGATTGATTTGTTTTGAAGGTTTTATTGGTAGCTTCACTAGCTGGACATTGCCTAAAATGGCATGGTGGGGTTTGTAAAAGGTTTCACCAGTATGTGGAAGCCTTGGAATGAAAGGTGCAGACTATCTCTGGTAAATCAAGAGCAGTTAAAAGCATCTCATCCCTTGCTGATGCATAAGTCATTCTTACTCTAGTATCATTTCTGATGATGGCAGGGTTATTCTCAGTACTAAGGTTCTTTCCTGCATTGACATGTATGGGTAGTTCTGTCATTTCCCTCTTTAGATCCCTCAGGATTCTGAGCGATAGGTCATTTATCCCAACACGGGCCACTGCCATGCCATACTGTTATTTGTTTGTTTCAAGGGTCCTAAGAGGCAGCTCATTATCACCCAAACCTTTCCAGCCTCATGACTGTAGAATCGATGTGCCTAACTATATAGGCATCGATTACTAATGTAGAATCGATGTGCCTAACTATATAGGCATTGATTACTAATGTAGAATCGATGTGCCTAACTATATAGGCATCGATTACTAATGTAGAATCGATGTGCCTAACTATATAGGCATCGATTACTAATGTAGAATCGATGTGCCTAACTATATAGGCATCGATTACTAATGTAGAATCGATGTGCCTAACTATATAGACATCGATTACTAATGTAGAATCGATGTGCCTAACTATATAGACATCGATTACTAATGTAGAATCGATGTGCCTAACTATATATGCATCGATTACTAATGTAGAATCGATGTGCCTAACTATATAGGCATCGATTACTAATGTAGAATCGATGTGCCTAACTATATAGGCATCGATTACTAATGTAGAATCGATGTGCCTAACTATATAGGCATCGATTACTAATGTAGAATCGATGTGCCTAACTATATAGGCATCGATTACTAATGTAGAATCGATGTGCCTAACTATATAGGCATCGATTACTAATGTAGAATCGATGTGCCTAACTATATAGGCATCGATTACTAATGTAGAATCGATGTGCCTAACTATATAGGCATCGATTACTAATGTAGAATCGATGTGCCTAACTATATAGGCATCGATTACTAATGTAGAATCGATGTGCCTAACTATATAGGCATCGATTACTAATGTAGAATCGATGTGCCTAACTATATAGGCATCGATTACTAATGTAGAATCGATGTGCCTAACTATATAGGCATCGATTACTAATGTAGAATCGATGTGCCTAACTATATAGGCATCGATTACTAATGTAGAATCGATGTGCCTAACTATATAGGCATCGATTACTAATGTAGAATCGATGTGCCTAACTATATAGGCATCGATTACTAATGTAGAATCGATGTGCCTAACTATATAGGCATCGATTACTAATGTAGAATCGATGTGCCTAACTATATAGGCATCGATTACTAATGTAGAATCGATGTGCCTAACTATATAGGCATCGATTACTAATGTAGAATCGATGTGCCTAACTATATAGGCATCGATTACTAATGTAGAATCGATGTGCCTAACTATATAGGCATCGATTACTAATGTAGAATCGATGTGCCTAACTATATAGGCATCGATTACTAATGTAGAATCGATGTGCCTAACTATATAGGCATCGATTACTAATGTAGAATCGATGTGCCTAACTATATAGGCATCGATTACTAATGTAGAATCGATGTGCCTAACTATATAGGCATCGATTACTAATGTAGAATCGATGTGCCTAACTATATAGGCATCGATTACTAATGTAGAATCGATGTGCCTAACTATATAGGCATCGATTACTAATGTAGAATCGATGTGCCTAACTATATAGGCATCGATTACTAATGTAGAATCGATGTGCCTAACTATATAGGCATCGATTACTAATGTAGAATCGATGTGCCTAACTATATAGGCATCGATTACTAATGTAGAATCGATGTGCCTAACTATATAGGCATCGATTACTAATGTAGAATCGATGTGCCTAACTATATAGGCATCGATTACTAATGTAGAATCGATGTGCCTAACTATATAGGCATCGATTACTAATGTAGAATCGATGTGCCTAACTATATAGGCATCGATTACTAATGTAGAATCGATGTGCCTAACTATATAGGCATCGATTACTAATGTAGAATCGATGTGCCTAACTATATAGGCATCGATTACTAATGTAGAATCGATGTGCCTAACTATATAGGCATCGATTACTAATGTAGAATCGATGTGCCTAACTATATAGGCATCGATTACTAATGTAGAATCGATGTGCCTAACTATATAGGCATCGATTACTAATGTAGAATCGATGTGCCTAACTATATAGGCATCGATTACTAATGTAGAATCGATGTGCCTAACTATATAGGCATCGATTACTAATGTAGAATCGATGTGCCTAACTATATAGGCATCGATTACTAATGTAGAATCGATGTGCCTAACTATATAGGCATCGATTACTAATGTAGAATCGATGTGCCTAACTATATAGGCATCGATTACTAATGTAGAATCGATGTGCCTAACTATATAGGCATTGATTAATAATGTAGAATCGATGTGCCTAACTATATAGGCATTGATTAATAATGTAGAATCGATGTGCCTAACTATATAGGCATTGATTACTAATGTAGAATCGATGTGCCTAACTATATAGGCATTGATTACTAATGTAGAATCGATGTGCCTAACTATATAGGCATTGATTACTAATGTAGAATCGATGTGCCTAACTATATAGGCATTGATTACTAATGTAGAATCGATGTGCCTAACTATATAGGCATTGATTACTAATGTAGAATCGATGTGCCTAACTATATAGGCATTGATTACTAATGTAGAATCGATGTGCCTAACTATATAGGCATTGATTACTAATGTAGAATCGATGTGCCTAACTATATAGGCATTGATTACTAATGTAGAATCGATGTGCCTAACTATATAGGCATTGATTACTAATGTAGAATCGATGTGCCTAACTATATAGGCATTGATTACTAATGTAGAATCGATGTGCCTAACTATATAGGCATTGATTACTAATGTAGAATCGATGTGCCTAACTATATAGGCATTGATTACTAACGCATTTTATTTCTTTTTGAAGATTATTGAAGTGTAATTGGTTTTGAATGTACTGTTTTCCTTGACTCATGGCTATGTTATCACTAACTGGTGTTGCACACTCGGGTTTTGCACCTACTAGCCTGTTGATAGGGATTGTTTTAGTACCTCAGCAAAGGATAATTTAATATGTGTGGATTGTGGTATGCGGGAGCAAAGTTCGAATGATGGGATTTACTGTGCCAGTGTGGGCTCAAATTTAGCTAGGTACTTACATCTCTCACAAATAGACAGTGCCATGGTAAGTAAAAGATCATTGTCTGTGACATTAGACAATTCTTACATTGCCTGAGTGTAACAAGTGCTATGAGGCTTGCAACAGAGGTTAATCTAATTTGCTGATCTTGCACTTTTACCAAGGGTGCAAGATGTGTCCTGAAGGCATAATAGAATATATTATAGAGGATTATGAGCACATTGGTGGTCCTAACCAACTAATTATGTCTGCTTAACATGGATGACAACAAATTCACCTTGATCAGCAACCCAATCATAATTCCCTGTAGTGCATGGAGCTTGTTATGCTCCATGTATGAGTAGTTTCAGAAAAAATGCTGTGTTTTACCAATTTGCAGAGTCATAAAGCACTTAGTGAGTGCTGTCAGAAAGCAGTGTAACACAGTCCTTTTCATTTACACTTACCTTCCATGCCTCTCAACTGTCCAGATTTGTTCAGAATGTCCATATTTTTTCTTGGGTCTATATTAGGATGTCAAAACTTCAAAAGAGCGAAAGCTCTTACATTGACATGGAATAACCAAAACTACAAAATGTCAAAAAGCCAGAACAGTGTGTTTTTTCCAAGTGAAAAAAAATTGCTGGGGCAACAAAAAAGTTAAGTTAGTTAAGATATTGATTTGAGGTAAAGTAATTAATGTAGATACATAAACATAAAAGTTTATGTACCAAAATCAGGAAATCAGTAAATAATTTGGTCTAGAGGGGTTAAGAGACTGGCTTTAGTGTGCAATGATGTATCAGTGCTTAACTTATGATTAAAAATTAGAGATAGAGTTAGCTAAGATTCGTAAGAAACATATCAGTAAGTCAGCCCCATAACAAACGGGTTCATATTACATTATCAAACTTCCAGAAGGTCAAATAGCAGATGTTCGAACTTGGAAGATTGAAATGTAATAACATCAAAACATTGGAACAGCAAATTTTTTCCCAGGGAAAAAATTCACTGTTCCGAAAAACACACACACACACACACACAACACAAGCACACCAAAAACTTTATAAACCTACACTAAACCTTACATACACAACTACCTATTCACAAATCTTAACCCAAACCCTAATCCTAAGGTCCATCACTATCACACACTTACCTTACCCATGCCCTAACCCTAAAGTCCGTCACTATCACACACTTACCTTACCCATGCCCTAACCCTAAAGTCCGTCACTATCACACACTTACCTTACCCGTGTCCTAACCCCAACGTCCGTCACAATCAGACACTTACCTTAACCCATTCCATAACTTCTGCACCACAGTGGAGAAAATGTCTAAGCCGCAGCAATGTCCAACTGAATTCTTTCCCTGGGAAAGAATTCAGACTTCCGTGGCTTTGACATTTTCACCTTTCGAACTTCCAGGTTAGAACTTCTGGTGTTCAACCTTCTGGAAGTTCGATTAGGTAACAGGAACTCATAACAAACATGACAGATATCACTTGAATAAGTCAAAACAATTCTCATGCGCCAATTAGTTATATCATTTCTTGTGATGTCTGTAATATGCTCTTCAACCTTCTTAGAGAAAAATGGTTTCCCACGGGTGTTCCTTAGTGATATAGCTTCCTGGATGTTTCTATGTACCTCATTCTTTTTATAACCTCTTTGCATAAAGTGATGGGCCAGGGATTGATTTGCTGTTAAAAAATCTTCCTCTCTAGTATGCAGTTTGGAACTCTTTAACACCTGCGCCTTTAATAAATTATTATAAACATGTTTAGGATGCATACTATTTGTCATGTTTGTGATGTTGTAAAGAACAACTGGAGGATCTTAACCTATGAGGATACTATTAAGATGAAGGTGGAGGAGGTTCCATCTTTCTCCTTCAAAAACAATTAAGAACCTTAAACGCTTATTATGCCAAAGTATACTAAGTAATGACTGGGTGTTGTCTAACAGAGTGGGTATCTATCCGTGCAGAACTTTCACATGTTGCAAATTCAACTCTACAAAACAGGGTTATTTTCACAGCATGATTGGAAAATGTTATGCACCATTAACCTATGCAGACTATAAGACCAGAATGTGATATACATTGCATGTTGCCAACAATATAACTGTTTCTATGTTGGCAAAACTAAAAGACAGTTTAAGAAAAGAATATCAAAACATGGGAGCGACAGTTGTTTGAGGGATAATAAAAGTCCATTAATAAAACATATCTCACCTAATGCTACACATTCCTTTTCTTTTTTGGTCCTTCAGGTTGTCAGAGGAAATGCTAGGGCTGATTATATAACTCTACAAACTGAGTTAGCTGAAATGCATTGGATAGAAAATCTACAAGCAGACAGACCCCAGGACTTAATACAAGCCTTCCCTTGAAACCTGCCTTTAAAAAGGCATAGACTGAAATGATGACTGTGACTGTTCATGGTTTTTTTTTTTTTTTTGAAGTGCTGAAAGAGAATGAATGGCTTAGATTTGATGAAGGGTATTATTAGTACCTGAAAACTTATCTTTTTGTCCTTGGATTTTTATGCTTCAACTTGGTTTTATCTACATTAAATTTATGTTTTATGCATTATGCCATAGTGGTAGTGTTATTATAGTGTATTTGTTCATAGTTTCATAGGTTCATACTAGGCTATCTGCCCTAGGGCATTTATAAGCCTAGCCAGAGTGTGTGATATATATATATATATATATATATATATATATATATATATATATATATATATATATATATGTGTGTGTGTGTGTGTGTGTGTGTGTGTGTGTATATATATATATATATCAACATGGGTCTATATCAGGTGAACGAAAAATCCGTTCATCGAATATGTAATCAATGAAAATTCACAGTAATCGAAAATCGTATTGTGGGGGGCTGTGCCCACCACACCTCCCAGTAAATATATATTCTAACTCTGAGATCACACTACAGCAGGGGTGTCCAACCTTTTGGCTTGCCGGGGCCGCATTGAGTGAACAGAAATTGTCTTGGTGCCGCATATAAAATATATCATATAGTTAACTCTTTCGCTGCCACGGGAGACCAAAGTCGACCTCCTGGCTGTACTGTAGGTGCATGCGAACAATTAGTAAATGTAATAAATGCTTAATATTTGCCTTAAAATTCTAATTCTCATTCTGATTTTAATTCTCTAATCTAACAGTTAATTCTAACATCTTAGTTAATATATAGATTTTTTTTTTTACAAATAAACAGATATTCACTACAGCACTAGCATTTCTCAGTGGGAAAACCACTCCAGAAGTCCATCTACATACAATGTCAATATTAGCAGTCCTACAATACTATAATCCACAAAAAGCCAACAAATTTGCAATACAGAATTCACATTGCTGACTTAATAAAATAATTCTGAATAAGCTACAAGAGGGTCTCACCCAAACAAATGACTGGTGCCAGAAACATGGCCTCAAGCTAAATGCCAAAAAATGCACAATCATCCCCTTTGAGGAGAGTGATGTCCCCACAAATTATCACATTAATAACAATGTTGTAAGCACACAGTCAGTTGTGAGGTGCTTGGGCACCCAGGTTGATAGAAACCTGACTTTTGACCAACACGTTGTCTCCGTTGTACGGAAAGCTTTTTACATGGCCCACCTCATTAGTAAGGGTATTTCATCCAGGGACAAGGAGGTCATAACATCCCTGTATTCTTCCTTTACAAGAGCAATTATTGAGCGCAACACCCCTTTTGGCAAGTGCCTCAGCAAAACACCATGCCAAAAGAAAGACTACAACCATTTCTGACAAAAAAAGGGTCAAATGACTGAGTTCACTTAGTTATCCAAACAGACTAAAAAGCTTCTTGCTTTCCTCTGTCTCTCACCGGTCCCTATAAATTTCATCACTGGCTTGCTTTCCAGGCTAAGAAAGATCCTGCCTTAAGAGACTTTCTCCACCTCAGAAATACTGGTTATATTTAAAACACTCACTACAAAGACCACAGCCTTCACTGCAACATAAACAAGCCACTTTGTATGGACAGGTTCTTGACACAAAAACTTTCAACTTCTGTAAAAAGCTCCTCTCATTATCAAACAATGTAGTTCAACAACACTACAACTGGATGGATAGCCATTTATGTACTCCTTAAGTAAGAAGCATAGCCTTCATCAAACTGGAAGGAAAATCCAGATACTAAACTTTCCCAGCTGGATGGCTAAGATCTAATATTGGTTACTCAAGTCTACTTGTCTAAGAAGAGGGGCCTAGTTAACTAAGAATTCCATTTGCAAAAATATATTCAGTATACATATTAAATCTGTCTCTCTTATACACACACACACACACACACACACACACACACACACACACACACACACACACAGAAAATGAACCCCTACTTGTAAAATAGGCAACCTCAGTAATCACATGACAGAGTCTCACTGATTGAAATTGTCTGGAAGTCAAAATATCTGAAAAAAAAAATCATAACAGAGACATCCATGCAATTTCCCACCACCAAAAGGACCATCAATAAATCAACAAAACAACTGCTCAGCAAAAATTAAATCAATAAGAAATATATGAACTCTCTAAGATCATACTACATACTGGAGTAAACATATAACTTCCCTCCAATCTAAAGCCATTTGGCATTCAGCCATTTTAATTTGTGCAGAAGTTATTCACAGACTGACCGTTTACTAAGCTGTAAAGCTGACCATCGCTTTTGAAAAAAACAAATTCCCCCACTTTGTCAATAGCTCAAAGTGAAGAAAGGATTACTTTTTTTATTTATTATGAATTTATTTAATTTTGGAAAACATCTTTAAAACTGTTAAATTGATCACACACCCAGAAACACAGAAAAGTTATTGCGATCACAGACTGCTGCAAGAAATCAGTCACAGCACACTATGCTTACGTCCGAACCAATGAAGCATACCTGTCAATTCCAAAATAATTAAAGTAGCATAATAAGAAAGTTATTTGCAAGGTTACATGGCAGTTTATATTGGAAATAAGTGGAGATATTAAAAATGCTCTGTTCCTCATAATTATGCTGAAAAGTCTTCCAAGGTAAATACAACCTTCTGATTTAGCATGGAACCATACCTCTCAACCTTAGAGCAAGAATTCTGGACAAAGCGAAAAATAAAAGTGGGATACAGGCCCAAAAATAGTTATGCATCACAGACACCATTGAAACAAGTGTAGCTGCAAACATTATACATCACGTATAATGTTTCTATCCCATTATTGTCAGTTAAGCATTATATGGCTCATTCAATCCTGCCTTCTTTTGCAACAAAGAAAACCATACTTTGAAATGACAAATCCATTAAAAATAATAAAACACATTGGCTCCACATCCTGCAACTTCCTACCTGCAAACAACCACAG
>NC_056734.1:206128049-206135549 GCF_019279795.1 Protopterus annectens
AGAGACTTGAACCTCAGCACTAAAATAAATAGGACATGCTGGAGGGACAGATTCATAACTCAGAGGCTCCCTTCACTCTGGAATAAAATCCCAGTCCAGGTTAGGCAGAGTCCCTCATTGACTCTCTTCAAGAGGAATCTTGATGAGTGGATGGGGATCGAGGTTTACCGGTATCACTTCTGTGTCACTGTTAGACAGAGGCACAGTATACTAACCTCGAAAAAGGGCATAGCAAAATTAATTTAAAATAGGTGGCGAAAGCCAAACACACTCTGGCTAGGCTTATAAATGCCCTAGGGCAGATAGCCTAGTATGAACCTATGAACCTATGAACATGTATGTAGCTTACGTATTTTAACTACCAAAATTCTCTATTGCTATTTTTATTGAAATGTATCTGTATTGCTATTTTTATTGCATTGTATATCTTTGGAGCTTTTCTCCTCGGGCCTCCTCTGAGAAAGAGCAATACATCAGATGGACACTCCTGGTCAACAAATGTAAATAAAATATATATATATATATATATATATATATATATACATATATATATATATATATATATATATATATATATATATATACACACACACACACACACACACACATATATATATATATATATATATATATATATATATATATATATATATATATATATATATATATATATATACAGAGAGAGAGAGAGGGAGGGAGAGAAGAGAGAAAAACTCCTCGTTCTTTCCCTGTATCTGCTGGTTTTCTAGCCCCTGCTGAAGCTGTGTCTGTTCATCACCATCACTGCCCATGGCATGTTTATCATTCATTCATTCATTCATTCATTCATTCATTTATTCATTCATTCATGCATTAATTTATTTCATAATTATTTTGTTTTAAAACATTTCTTATCCAGGTAAACTCACTAGACACCAGAGTCTTTTCAGGACTGATTCATGAGTACAATATGAATAAGTGACTTAGAGTGACATAGCAGGGAATGAAGACTGAAGGAGTCCAACACTGAAAGACAAAGTGAAATTTATTAGCAGCTCATAGAATTAATCTTTTGTGCTAAGCTCCTAGACAAATATTTAACAGTGAACTGATTCCTAAGACCCCAGGGACAGTTATGAATACCTAACTTTATACTGTTTATTAATCATCTGCACAGAAATAAGGGTTTTTCACTTTTCCATGTATGAACTTTCTACTAGTAGCTGACATGTATGCTATGCCACCCCATGCGAGTGTGTACACTTCTGCATGTGCACTATAAAAGGTACCATCTTGACCTGGATTGGCATAGCTAAGTTCATGTCCCTAGCCCATATACTCTGCCAGAAGTAGGTGCTGGCATTACAATTTGTTATGAAGTAGGCTTCTTTTCTAACCCATGCTAGTTGAGTTTGTATTGGTTGCTCACTTCCACCCTCTGTAATTGACTTCCTCAGTGCTTGGGGTAGTAGCCATTCCCAGATTATCTGTATTACTGTCATGGCTTTATCCATCTGCACTATAAAGCCAATAGGTTTGACCCATCTAGTTATTGAACAAAGGGAGCTGCTAGTAATTATAATCTTTAACTGTCAAAGAAAGGCAGAAAATACGACATAATTTATCAAAGCACACAGTTCTTTTTATACTTAGGTCTATATTTTAATCCCTCACTTCCTGCCACTGGACTAAATGCCTCTTGTCAGCACGGCATTACATAGGGAAGTAAACATAATGTTTCCTCGTGTTAGCTGCCTGGATGCCTAGTGTTTACTGTCCCCTCTAGCTATTTTTTGGTATCAACACAGTGCTCTTTTCACTGCTAGGGAAGTGAACAAATATCCCCTTATGTTATATGCATGTCAGCTTAACAGTGTCACCTGTAGCAAGTTTGAGGCATCCACAAAGTATTTTTCTTGTTTCTGGGTAAGAGAACAAAATGTCCCTTCATGATAACTGCCTTGATGCCTAGTAGTGACTCCTCTAGCAATTCTAAGACATTAAAAACATTTTCACTGCTGGGTATGGCAGAGTCTGTCACTGTTTGGTATTTTTTTGTGGTTGCCATTTAGTCTTGCTTCTAGGCATGTGCAGAGTGACTGGCTCCCACCATAGCTCTCAACTGTCCAGATTTTCGCAGAATGTCCAGATTTTTGCCTCATATTTTTGGTCTATTCCTCATAAAATTTATGGTTTTCTTGCAAATCACTGAAATGATCTGTGCATTGAAATCACTAAATAATGACATACATTTGAGTTTCAGACTTCACATCCTTCAGAAAAATGTATGTTACTACAACCCCTTTTACTCTTGCAACTTTCTAAGTTTATAAGAGAAATATTTAAAATATGTCCCTATTTGTGGGTCTTTGTCCACCCATTTTGTTACGATGTGTCCAGATTTCTTGCATTAAGAGTTTGAGGGGTATGGCTTCCACTATTTGGGGGTGTACTTTTGTTGAGAGAATTTTATTGATCTTTTTTCCAGAGGAGTACTTATGAGTAAAAATCACAATAACCTGTAAACACCACTGCCCTAATTGTTGTACAAAATTTGTATTGATTTACTCACCTGTTCAGTACAAATCACTCAATCAAAAGTCTCATCCTGCTAATAGGCCAGTGTCGAACACAGACCATAGCAATGTGTGACAAGCAGCCAAAATGTGGAACACCCTGTTTTTGCACATCGCAAATAGTGTACTACAGCCATGGTCATGGTTCTTCAACTAAAATATATGTTATGTAAGCTTTTTATTTATTTTTTATTTATTTATACATTGTCGATTGGGCCAATAAATAATGACAGACATTTAGAGTTTCAGACTTCATATCCTTTTGAAAATGCATGCTAATTCAAAACCTGTTATTTTATAAAATTTCCACATACATAAGATTAATATGTAAAATCTGTCTCTGATTTGGAGCTTTGTTCCAAGCTATTTTTTGTCTTTGTCCTTGACTCTTGAGCTAAGATGCTGAAAGCCACACAAACACACACACACACACACACACACACACACACACACACACACACACACACACACACACACACACACACACACACACATCCTTATAACTGCTGGGTACTGCAGTTAATTGCTTTACTTTGGTTTAACCTTTTTGTTTTCTTCCCTGAAAGATGACATCAAGTTATTTGAGTTTCCCATCTGTGCTTCACATTTGCTCAACAGGCTTCCCTGAAGTCCCGGACTTGTATCTGTATTCCGATTGGTTCCTTCTCCAGAAATCAGTCTCTAATTGGTCCCCTTTCTCCTTGGATTGCTTGACTAGAATTGCAATTTGAAAGCCAATCAGAGAATGGAAAGTAGAACAACCGTTGTCTGAAGTAGAGCAGTGGAACAATGCTTCATTTCTAAATTAAATGCAGAGCTTTCCACACAATGTGGTGTGCTTGTGTGCTACACAACCCATTCCTTCTATATTTATTGTAATATTACCACATCTTCATTTCTCCCACTTCACATGGCATGGTTTACTAGGGGTGCATTACACAGGTGTTCTGTAACTTTTCCTACATATTTTTTGTACTTTCTCTGTGTAATGCTATTAAATCCAGCTAATGAGTGAATATTATATGTAGGTGTTTTACATTTTTCTGAACATTATTGTTCTTCTGTTGTAGTATGCAGTTTGACTATGTTTTAGTTTGTGTTCAGATATTCATATTTATATGACTGGTGACCAAATTGTTAGTACAGTTCACTTACTAATACGGAATACTTACCAGCATGGTATGTCTTAAGATGAAAGTTGTTTTCTTGCTTCTTGTACAAGATCTCTCTCTTCATATTTGCACAGGTGACTTATGATATTCAAGGGATAGTGGGACCTTTACTGTCATTGCTTTGGAACAGCTAGTCCACATATCTTACTTTCTGCACTATTTTATAAGGCCTTCATGTGCCTTTGAAATATTATTATTTTCCTTTTAATTATTATATCAAATGTAACTTTCCCTATTAATTGTGGGGAAGTGAACATAATATTTCCTCAAGTTAGCTGTCTGAATGCCTGCTAGCTAGTATTTTATTTATTTATTTTTTGCCATTTGATTACTAGGAAAGTCTGACTGGGAAGAAGCCCAACTTCAGTGGAGGCCCAGGGAGAAAAGCTTCAAATTATTACAAAGCATTTTAAGAACAATAATTATACAATCTTCATAAGTAAAACAAAAATATTAGCAGTTTAAACAATTATAAAAAAATTAGACATGATAAAAACATTGGTTAATAATCAATACAAGTTATAGGATTTGCAATATAAAGTGAAGGAAAAACTGGCTTATGGTATAGTCAGAGAAAATCTGAGAATATAATTAGATAGCAGTAAGGAAGTAAGTGAAGAAGGGAGAATAAGGAGGTATGAGGAATGAAATGGTACATTTAGGGTTATAGTTTATCCTGGTTTTGAGCAAGAATGGAGCCAGATTTTAGCTAGGGAGCCTTTCAGAGTGGTTTTGAAAGATGGGAGGGTGGGTGTAATCCTGATTGATATAGATAAGGAGTACCAGGCATTATCAACCTTATATAAGTATGGATAATACCCAGCAGATTTGCTAGGTTTATAGACAGACGTGTTTTCCGGCACTGGATCACAATGACTGACTGGGAACATAGTTGTGTTGAATGTTTTTTAATGATGGACAGACAGGTGGATGCTGGATAATTTTATAGGCTGTAAAAAGCTAGGTGTATGTTAGCTGATGTGGCAGTTCTAACAAATTTACGCTTTTCAGTGCTGTACAGTGGTGGGTTATAAAAGGGATATGTGCAGCAAATTTAGCAAGTTTTAATTTTTGTGAAGCCCAGAGGTTAGTAAGGATGGGAGTAACATAAGAAATGTGGGGAGGAGATAAGTAGTAGCAAGTGTAGTCTTGTTTTAGTTGCATTGGTGAGAAATATTTTGGCTCTGTAATGAATCCCTAGTTTTCAATGAGTTTTTATAATCCAGTTGTGCATATGCAGGTGGAATGTAAGATTATCATCTGCTATCACCTCTAATAGTTTGCTATGAGAAGTGACTTTGATGGTTGTTATCAAGTGAAAGGACTTTCAATTTAGCTTTTTATGAGAAAGGGATTTATGGAAAAAAGTAGTAGTTTGGTCTTTTTGTGGTTGAGGCTGACTTGTAAGTTATTAAACCATGTTTCTATTGCTGCTAAAGCTTCCTGAGTAATTTTTTGAGGTGTACCATGTTGTCAGATCTGCAAATGATTGTGGAATCATCTGCATATTGTGTTAGGTTGACCTGTTGTATGGAAGTATAGAGTGATGGTGAAAATGTTAAAGGTGAAGGGACCAAGGATAGAGCCTTGTGGTACACTAGTGATGAATGGGAGGTAAGGAGAGAGCATAGAGTGCCATTTTGCCAACTGATACCTATTGTGCAGGTACCTTTTGAACCACAGAAGGGTGGGCTGACAGAAACCTAGTGAGGTCATCTGAAGAAGAAGTTTGCTGTGACAAACTGTGTCGAAGGCTATAGACACGTCTAGAAATAAGGAAGAGACTGGTTTGCCATTATCTCTAGCTTTATTGACAGTATCTCTATAGGTTAGAAGGGCAGTGCTTGTACTATGGGAAGGATGGAAGCCATGTTGTGTAGGGATAAGGGTTCTTCCTACAGTAGATAATCTATCAATATTTTTTGAATACATTTTTCAAGTATCTTGGGGAGATAAGATTGTTATAAGTCTAAAGTTATTCATGTCTGTTGAGTTTTCTCCTTTGTGCAAAGGGATAATGTGTGACTTTTTCTAGAAAGAGGGAATGTAGGATTCCTGGACTTACCTATTTATAAGGACCGAGACAGGATAAGCCATGGTTATGGCTGCTATTTTTAGGTACTCACTTGGAAGGTCATCAGCTGAAGAAGAACACAGTTTAAGTTTGTTTAAGAGTAGTTTATATAGGATGTGGGCACAGGTTTGAAGGTGAAAATGGATGTGATGATATGTGGCTGTTGGGGAGTGTTTGGATTAAATATTGAGGAATCCTTGTTTAGAGATGCTATACTATCTATAAAATAAGAGTTGAACTGTTTTGCAGTTTCAAGTGGTGAGTTATTGGTAGAGGGGTTTGGGTTGAATTTTTTGCCCATGATGTAAGATTTCTTTCATGAATGTCCAAACTTTTTTAGGGTTGTGTTTAGCATTATTTTGAAAGTTATCATAGTATTGTTTTTTTATCTTCAGTTATTTGTTTTTTAGTACAATTGCAAAACATTCTGAAGTTTTCAAGATATTGAGGTGTTTTGTACTTTTCCATTCTTTGCATGCTTTTTCTCTGCCTTGCATTAGCATTCTACTCTTTTGGGATAGCCAAGTTGCATTATTTGTTTTCACTCTCTTCCTTCTAGGTGTCACAAGGCTGTTTAGGACATTTAGAAAAGTTGTACTGAATTCAATTACTACATTGTCTAAAGGGAGTATTTTTAGGAAGTTCTAGTTAGTAGATGATAGCATAGTAATGAACATTTCTGGGTTAAAGCTGGAAAGTTTACATGTTGTTTTATAAATATGCAGTTTAATTGGATGTGTGAGATGTCTAGTCATACAGATTGGGAGATGTTCACTGAGAGAGTCTGACACTGTACCTGTGGTGGAGTATTTGGTATCGTCTGATACTAGGATTCAGTCTAATAGAGAATTTGATGTCTTATAATGTGTGGGGCTATTAATTAGCTGGGTGAAACCATTTAAGTTCATGCTAGATGGAGTGGAGTTAGAGTTTATGTCCAACCAACTGACATCCATATCACCTAATAATACTTTTACTTGTGGAAAAGTTAAGGCTATCCAATGTAGGATATCTTCCAGTATAGCTGTATTGTTGACAGGAGGGATGTAAAGGACAGTAATACATATTTGTTTGTAATTGTTTATTTTGAGGAAAGCAATAAGAAGCTCTGCTGAACTGAATTTTGGTATTGGTTTGATGTAAGGGAAACTCTAATAAGTACTGGGAAATATTAAAACATTACCAAGACCTTTGCTCTTTATACAGTCATTATGGATGATGTTTTAACCAGGCTGTATAACTTCAGAGTCGTTTATGCTGCGTTTAAGCCAAGTCTCAGTTACAGCAAGAACATTATGCTTATTTTGGGTAATCCAGGCATGTAGTTCAAAAGTTTTATTTCTTATATTTCTGAAATTTATTGCAGGAAAAAAATTAGATCACTAGGGTTGGGGGTTGGTTGTTGTTGGGTTACAGAACTATGTGGAGCAGAATTATCATTGTTTTCATTGTGATAGGTAGGACCAGGATTAGGGTGAATATCTCCTCCAAAAAGGATTTTAGTATATTGGAGAATAACGCATACTTGTTGTTTGGAGAGGATTCTTGCACTTAATTTTGTTTTGGTTTGAGTTGAAGGGCAATTAATTACACTATATGTGGAATAAAGGTGAGGTGCAATATTAAACAGGTTTGGTGCAATGTGTGAATAGTATAAAGAGAAAGTATGGATAGGTGGTTTGGACAGACTTGGGGAGTC
>NC_056734.1:206138049-206230549 GCF_019279795.1 Protopterus annectens
ACAAACCTATGAACCTATATATATATATATATATATATATATATATATATATATATATATATATATAAATTAATTCCTGCTAGCAACTTTAATCTGGAATTAAATGACAACATCAAAACTCATAGATATAATCACTGCAGTTATAAAATAAAAAGGTATGGTGCCATGATAAGAGAAGCGTTTATAAAACAGAAAATACCCATTTTGTGGAAAGACTGCCAATGTGGATAAGCCTGTCTGAAACATTAGCAAGTTTTAAGAATAACTCCAACAAGAACTGAAACTGATAACTCGAAAAATTCAATAAGTATCCAGGAACAAGAAGGAAACTCCGGGAGTTTAAATTCACTCAGTTTAATATGCCACGAAATAAAAACAGCCACAAGTATTATGTTGACAGCACATTTGCTGTCAACATAATACTTGTGGCTGTTTTTATTTCGTGGCATATTAAACTGAGTGAATTTAAACTCCCGGAGTTTCCTTCTTGTTCCTGGATACTTATTGAAGTTTTAAGAATAACTTGAAAGAATGTCCATATTCATTCCAGTTCGTCCACGTGAAATCACTCTGACCTCTTGGCCTCCTTCTTTCACTCCAGTCCACAAAGATTCACTGACAAGACATGGCTTGGAAGAGGATCTCATGATGGCAAGAACAAGTTTTGACATCCACTACATCTAAGAGGCAAGATGGAGGGGCAGTGCGGCAAAGCCAATTGTCTTGGGACTCAGAATCCACTACTCAGGAGGAGAACAAACTAGAAATGCTTTGGAAATTGTAGTGAAGGAGTGGTCTCAGAAGGCAGTGAGGGATGTCATCAGAATTAATGACAGAATCATAAAAATAAGATGCTAGTGTAAGGATAGGGCAGTATTCATAATGTCAGTCTATGCCCCATTGCAGGTTTGTCATAGCAAGGAAAAGAGTACATTCAGACAGTAGTTGGAGGACCTACTAGATAAAGCAAGACAACATTAGTTAGTGTTGATACAGCGGAGAATTGCATGCTCACATCAGGTGAGGCGGAAAAGTATAAGAGGACTGCCTTGGTCCACATGGTGGGGAATCAGAATGAAGAAGGCCAAGCCATTCTAGACTTCTGTCTGACAAATGGCTTAGTGGTTGGCAACTCATGGTTCAGCAAGAGAAAGAATCACAGGATCATGCACAAGACTGACCAGTATGCAACTCATCCCCAGTGAAGCAGTCAACCCACACCATAAACCACTAGTTAGTGAAGGCTCTAAGGACAACACATATGAGGCTTAAGACCTGTGAGATGAAAAAATTGAAAGCACAAGGGTTCAAGGAATTAATCAGGGCCCTAACACCTTAGAAGTAGTGGAAATAGAGACAGCTGAAGAAGAAGAATGGCAATGTCTCCATATAGTATGTGTGAGGACTATAGAACAGATACGTGACCAAGCCAGGTATGGAAATAAAGTATAATGAGAGATGGTGATGGAATGCAGAAGTCGGGAAGTCATCAAAAGAAAAAAGGACTGAGGTTAATGTGGGAGACAGGAAAGACTTGGCTAAGGAGGAATACCGGTTGGCTAACAAACAGGCTAAGAAAGCAGTTGCAGTAGTGAAATACATGGCATCAGAGACACCCTACCAGCTTCTGGAAACTGATTCAGTAGGTGGCATAAAGAAACTGTATTGCTGTACAAGGAAAAGACAGAAAGATAAAGACGATATTCATTAGACACCCTTCATAAAAGATCCTTATTAGTCCACAAGACATCAACAACAGAGGAAAGGAGTACTTTCAGCAGATTCTGAATGAAGAGTACCCTACTGAAAGAAGTGGAGCCCAATCTACAAAAAGTAAGAGCAACACTATGGAAGTCAGGGAAAGCAGCAGTTTCAGATGAGGTCATGACAAATATGATTACGATGTTGGGTGAGTTACAGGAGAAATGATTCCTGAGAATACTCCTAGCAGTACGGGGAGAAAGCTGAATCCAAGGTGATTTGAGAGTAAAAATAGTAGTACTAGTACACAAGGTCAAAGGGGACATTCACAACTGTGGGCAACATAGAGGTATCAAACGTCTGTCACTCAGCATGAAACTTCCGGAGGGGTGATAGATAAACAAATATGCAAAGTAGTAGAAAGCAAGATGGCAGACGAGCAGTTCAGATTCAGATCAGGATGCAGCACAGCTGATGTTTGCACTGAAGCAGGTACTTGAGAAGAAGCTAGAGATAAGGAAAGTGTCCAACTTGGTATTCCTAGACTTGCAGAAAGCATATAACAAGGTCCCATGAAAGAAGATTTGGGCAGTCCTGCGATGGTTCAAAGTCCCAAAAACATTGGTAGAATTTGTGCAGGCAGTGTACAAGGACCCAGTGACATAAGCAAAAAAAAAAAAAAAAAAAAAAAAAAAACAATGTTTGGACCCACAAAGAGGTTCCACTGGGACTGGGAGTGCATCAGGGTTCAGCTCTGAGCCCAATGCTGTTCAAATTCATAATGGACTACATTTGCAAACAGGTTGGAGGGGACATAGCAACAGAGTTGTTGCATATAGATAATATGGCATTACAAGCAGTCTCTGAACAAGAAGTTCAAAATGGGATGAAACTTAGTATGCACAAAGCAGTTGTTTGGGCAGCAAATGGGGGAAATCAGACAAAGATGAAAAATGAGATACAAGGCAAAATAGTGGAACAGGTTAAAAGCTTTAAGTACCTGAGAGGAGTGGTTGAGGGGAAATGAACTCTGAATGAAAAGGTCAAAGCTAGAGACAGAGGTGCTTGAGACAACTGGCACAGTGTCAACGGTAATATCTGACAGAAGAATGCCATGTCAAAGAGCTGAAATGCAAGGTATACAAACTGTGGTGTAACCAGTACTATTGCAGGGAACAGAAACCTGAGCAGTGATTGGAGAGCAACTGAGGATGCTATAGATGATGGAGATAAAGTGGTTGAGACAGGTGGCAGGATGCACACTGTGGGACAAGTGAAGAAATTAAGACATCAGAGCAGAAGCCCAAGTAGCTCCAATTGAAGAGAAGGTCAAAGAGAACAGATTATAGTAGTTTGGACACATGCTCAGTAAAGGAGACAGCAATCTGGTGATGACGATATGGGACAGACAGGAAAAGTGCAAGAGTAAATGAGGGCATTAAGTGAAGATATGGCTGGATTGTGTGAGAAAAGACCTGTGACAGTTAGGCATGACTACTGAGGAAGGTAGGAGTGTGGCATTGAATCAAGACAGATAGTGACAGATGACACAACACATCTGCCACATATGGTAAATGGGAAAAGTGGGTTGATGATGACTGGATGACTGGATTGAGTCACAAGTCTGTGATCCAAAGTTAGAGCAGTCTGCAGTCCTAGATGGTTTTAGGAGCAGAATGCTGTAAATTCAACATTTGATGAAAATTGAAACAGATTCTAGCCATAGAACATTCAATAATGCAAGATGACAATGTTATAAATACATCTTTTGTTGAATATGTTCTCTGTTCTACAATGCCAAATGCCAGAGAATCCCAGTTTCTTTTTTTAAATTCTCACACAGCTAAGATTTTGGATTTACTGATATTTTTCCAAGAAAAGTTAAATACCAGTATCCTTGACAAAATACTTTTGTATGGCCAGTTATCTTACCTTAAATTAATCCTGGTGGTCAGTAACTATCCAATATCAAGACAAGATGGGGATGTCTTTATAATGATAAAGATGATAAGCTTTCTCCTAAATTAATTTATAAAAGCAAAAGCATCTATGATAAATCATCAAACTATATTCTAATGGAATTATTTTTTGGAAGACACACTAGACATTACCTTGCTATCCTCCTCCTGCCAATATAGCCACAACAGAAAAGATAATTGTATTATCTGTGGCAGTCTTAGTGTCAATTGCTTCCATCACACACACTTTTCAGAGCCATAACTGGTTCATCAACTGTCCAGTGCCATTTTCCAATTTGGCATTCCATAATTGTAAGTTGAGGAATCAAAGAAAAAGGTCTATTACCTGATCTGGCTCAGGGTCAAGACAATTCTGTGCTTCTCAACTCTAGCTTGAGTAGCACAAGAAAAAAAAAAAAAAAAACAAACAAAGAAAAGATCCTCCTACTTTTCATCCTGTAGCAGCTTGCTGCAACATAGTAAACACAAACCTAACCATAAAATCAGTTTCAATATTTATTTCAGTACTAGCATTCAGAAATACTGCTACAGAATGAATACCAGTGCTACACAACTGATCAACTGGCATCTCTTGATCGTGCACCCTAACACCCTATACCTGAAGGGGTTGCCCCCTTGTCCCTCCCTAGCTATGCCTCTGCCCCTTTCTGCAGCCTCCTTTAACTAGGTTTCTCAGTTATCACAGTCTATCATACTCTCATTTCCAATATGGCTTTCTCTCTCTCACTGACATACAAAAAATCTTCAAACAGCTTGTTAATTACCACTGCCTCTTGTTTCATACTGGCTCATTAAAAGTCATAAAATTACTCCCTCTCTAACATTATCCTTCCTAACTGTGCACAGCTTTTGGAAGCAGATCTTTTTCTACTTGGTTGATCCAAAGTTTATAACTCTGATGGCAATACCTCTATCTGTGTTCTAATACCTATTAACATCAATTCAAGATAAAGTTTTGCATATAACCAAAAGAACAGCTAAATCTACCCATACACCCTTGGATCTCCTTTAGCATAGGGACTTTAATTAATAATAATAATAATAATAATAATAATAATAATAATAATAGTAATTCCAATGTTACCGGTAATTAGAATTCTAGTAGAATACATACTAATGAATCAATCCAAGAAACTAAATACTCATTGAAATCTACTCGCTGACTAATCATGCCCAGTCTTTCCCTTGCCATACGTGAAAGATCTTTTTGCAAACTTGTCCCAGCTGCTTGGAAGAGGCTACAAAAAAGCATAACATTACAGCTGTTTTGCTGAAGTTTGCAAGTTAACTCAAGCATACAAGAGTGTCTGTTTCAGAGATAAAGGGTACTTACTGACTTCATCATGTTCTCTAGTCTTATCCTGATGACCTTTTGGTCTGATGTACCCTGCATACATGCAGTTGATGAATTATGGAATGCTGCATATATATTGTGTATATATATATATATATATATATATATATATATATATATATATATATATATATATATATATATATATATATATATATATATATATATATATATGCATATGCTTCCCTGCATTATTTTTCGCTGGACCTATATACTCTAATGCATGCATTCCATTATTTCCATAATATTCTTTATATACTATGATCTCATTTTGTCACAGTATAGTGTATTCATTGGCACCTCTGTAATTTGTTTTGTTTTATGTCATTGCCAGATGATCCATGTAGTAGCAGAAAATGGCACTGTACCAGCCAACGCATCCAATTAAAACAAAATAAATTTAACCGACTGCTTAACCACTATATTGTATATTGACTTCTAAGACACCACAGATATAATGCGGTACCTTACAAACAATAAAAAAGCAATGGCTCTTGAGAAATGAAAAACCTGATAATATTTAGTGCTACTTAAGGCTCATAAATCCATGGCAAGATGTTTACCAATGATAGCTCTGAGGAATTACATTAAAGACATATGCTATACTGAGCACATATGTGTCTACTAATACTAATGGCAAAGTTGCGACATCCACTTTTCTGGAATACTCTTTTCAGATATTAACATGGAATATGGATGATTTTAAACTGCATAAAAGAATTACTTCAATGAAAGATGCTTAAGCAGAAAAGTATCTAGAGAGGGGCAAAGAGGGCAGCAGCACTGGCACACAATGTTGGGGGCATGATTGATCTAGAGAGGAGCAAAGAGGGCAGCAGCACTGGTACACGATGTTGGGGGCATGATTGATCTAGAGAGGGGCAAAGAGGGCAGCAGCACTGGCACACGATGTTGAGGGCATGATTGATCTAGAGAGGGGCAAAGAGGGCAGCAGCACTGGCATACGATGTTGGGGGCATGATTGATCTAGAGAGGGGCAAAGAGGGCAGCAGCACTGGCACACGATGTTGGGGGCATGATTGATTTAGAGAGGGGCAAAGAGGGCAGCAGCACTGGCACACGATGTTGGGGGCATGATTGGGAGATGCTGCTCAATTATTAGTGCAGTACTGGTATTCATTTCTATACCTACATTTCCGAATGGTAATACAGGAATTAATTCTGACAATACCACTGAGGAACTGAAAATCTGACCTCTTCCCTATGTCCTTATTGAATAGTTCCATGATAAGTCTTTCCATGGCTTACCTATGAGGCTGGTCAGAATTACTAGTCTGTAATTGCCTAGGCCTGTAGCAGTTCAGAAAGTTCATTAATTGTATTTTGTTACATTATTAAGATGTGACCTCTGTCTTTATAAGGCAATGTCTGATCCAGTTCTGTTTTAATGTCTGCAGAAAAAATGCACAGCTAAAGGAGATTTCATCAGATTAGTGCACCTATTACTAAATAAATATCAAGACTGATGCATATAGGGTGCATACGGTGTCTCATTCATTGAGCACTGCTGAGTTCAGGGATAACGCAGATGGCAACCTAATGTCATCGCTAGCTGGCATAAGGGAATATAGTTATTGTTATATTGTCTTCAGATGAAACATATGCCTTATCTTCTAAACAATGAGGGCTCCAGTAATCCAAGATCTCTTGCATCTTCACAAATCAAATAGTCTTACAAATACCTGAAGAAGTGATAAAAACCTTCTTCAGGGAATCAGTAAAACAAGCTGAAGAGTAAGATTCATAACTCTGCCTCTCCATCATATCTGGAATCGGCTTCTACAGATAAAACAGTGGCATAAACTATTTACCTTCAAACAGAAACTGTACAATTGGATGTTTCTTCATAAATTCGCTATGCACTTGACTGAGCCAGGATGTGGACTGCCAAGGCATAATGATTACAGGATTTAGAAACCTTGGCCTTCCTAAGATTCCAATGATTTTGCGAACAGACAATGTTTAGGAATGTGTTCAACGTACTGCTACCAACTGTAGCTGAAACTCCAAATGACAATTTTGATTAGTTACTAACTGTAACACCTGCTGATGTTTATACAGTACTGTAGAAAACTCTTCTATATTCCTAATTGTTCATCCCACTACTGAACACAGTGATACTTTCTGTAGTCTTAAAACTTAATGACTTAACAGAACTAGAAAAGTTGCAAAAATTCGTAACTGCTTTGCATACAAAATAATGGTTAAGCAAGTCAATTTCAAAATCTTTTGTTTGAAATTTGAGGCACATGGGACAAACATTTGATATGGAAGTGTAATGATAAAACAATAAAAGTAAACAAATAAAAACGTGCAAGCACATCACTGAAATATGTATAAGCTATGAAAAAGGTAGCACTGAGACAAGGTAATTCCGTATTATCCTTGCTCAAACAGAATTGACATGTATATAGTAACATAAAGTCTTGACACGTGGTAGCAGAATTCAAGCTTCTGGAAGTTAAATAGTTCACAAAGACTGACACAAATCTATAAACTTATGTATCATTTATTTGGTGTAAACTCTACATACAACATCACTACCTTACCTAATTTTAATGGTTTACAGCCGCAGTCTTGAAGCCCAGAATTCTGAAAATCATTCGACACCATAATATTGAAAGATTAACATGCTGAGGATCACACTGTTGAACTCTTGGACTTATTTCCCTGCAGCACCCATGTTAGCACTTATTCATGGGCCCCACCACTGCAGGACCCATGTTAGCACTTGCTCATGGGTCCTCACCCCTGCATGATCTATGTTAGCACCCATTCCTTGGTCCCCACCCTTGCAGAAATCAGTGAACACTTATTCATGGGTCCTCACCCCTGAAGGACCCATGTTAGCACTCGTTCATGGGTCCGCACCCCTGCAGGACCCATGTTAGCACTCATTCACGGGTCCTCACCACTGCAGAATCCATGTTAGCCATCATTCATGGGTCCTCACCACTACAGGATCCATGCTAGCCCTCATTTATGGGTCCTCACCCCTGCAGGACCCATGTTAGCAGTCATTTATGGGTCCTCACCACTGTAAATCCCCTGTCAGCACTCATTCATGGGTCCTCACCACTGCAAGTCCCATATTAGCACTTGTTCCTAAGTTTGCATAGGTAAGTGGATTCAGCATTTCAGATTTTTAGACACTGTGGTTTTCTGCATTTTATCGATATTATGGTCTCAAGATTATGATTTTCAAGACTGTGTTAGTAATCCAATTTTAACATACTCTGCACCACTGCTTCTTCTATTTCCACAAAAACAAACAAAAAAAAACTTTAGAACTCTAGATAATGGGCTTCAGCTATGCCTTTCCCTTATAAACTGTACTTCTTGTTCTATGAAAGAAGACCTTCAGTACAATCATCTTTGCAGAAGAACTCAAATTCTTAAAGCAAGCAACCAGCTACCAAGCTCATTGCAAATGTTGAAAACAGCTTTCTAGCTTTAACTGAAGTACAGCAACCTACATTTTCTGCTACCCTTCAAAATATTTGGATCATTGTCCTACGTGGTTAAAAATTATGAAATATTTTTGTATATGTTCTAGCTGGAGCTGCTTTCGATTTACTTATGTGTACTATACAATACAATGTTTCATCTTTTGCTTGGTTCCCAGCAATGGCATCATCTGTATGGAATCCAAAGAGGATTTTGCAAATTGTCCTGTTCCTCCCACATTCTAAAGACATACAAAAGATGAATTGTAGATATTATAAATTATTTATAGGCATGTGTTTGTGTGTGTGTGTGTATATATATATATATATATATATATATATATATATATATATATATATATATATATATATATACATTTATATATATATGTATGGGTCTACTTCAACAGCAAGAAAGGCCAGAAGATCGAAACCCAGAACACCGAGACCAGATGTATGAAACCGCATAACACCGAAAGACCAGAAGCGTGAAATTCAAAATCCGGGCATTACGGGATTTTGAGTTAGTGCTTCTGGTGTTGCGGTGCAGGTAAGTATGGATGTGTAAGTGTATTTTTGAGGGTATTGGTGTGTGTAAGTGTGTGTTGTGACTGTAGTGTGTGTGTGAGGGACTGTAATGTGTGGGTGTGAGTTTGCCTTGTGTGTCTGTCTATGCGATCTCAGAGTTAGCATATTAAAGTGGGGGGTGTGGGGGGTGCCGGCGGGTTTGCCCCCTCCCTATTTCTATTGTAGGATGTTGTGATAGGTTGTCTGGGGTAGTTTTGTGTGTGTGTGTGTGTGTGTGTGTGTGTGTGTGTGTGTGTGTGTGTGTGTGTGTGTGTGTGTGTGTGTGTGTTTTACAGTTTCGTGATTTTGAGTTTCGTTGTTGTGAGTGTTCAGTGTTATGTGATTTCGTGCATGTGGTCTCAGTGTTTTGGGTTTTGTTGTAATGGGCTTTTGTTGTTGTGCAGTAGATCCATGTGTATATATATATATATATATATATATATATATATATATATATATACATGTGTGTGTGTGTGTGTGTGTGTGTGTGTGTGTGTGTGTGTGTGTGTGTGTGAATCCTGTGATGGGCTGGGTACACATGCACCATTAATTTATCTTTCTTGTTCCTCCTGAGTGCTGTCATACACTCTGGCTCTCCTGCTTCTCTAAGCTGGATAAAGTGGGTAATCAGATAATGAATGAATGAATGAAAAGGACAGAACCTCTTCTGTCTGTTTTCAAGATGATACACTTATATAAGTATTTTTATAAGTATTTTCTCATTCATTTAAACTGGCCAGTTGAAGGATCTTGTTCCCAGCTCTGTAATCATGGTTAATAGAGTAAGTATGTAACTTACTAATTGACTATGTAGATTAGTAAATAAGTACACACATTCATAAATATATAAATGTAAATAGTATAAATGAACACATGAATATTTGTCATCTGATGCACCACTCGCTATTTCTTTAGTAAGAGCTGCATTAAATAGAAATGTCAACAAACATCTCCTGTCTGACTGATTGCCACAGCACGATGTCCTAAAAATAAGCATTATAACTCATATTAGTGTGCAATAAGTCTTCAAGCAGCGACTCAGAGTACTGCAGGAATATAGCACAGTATGAAATGTTGGCACATGTTTCATTACTCATTGTAGATTACACTTATAGAAGCACAGTGATTTGAAGCTAAATACCTGTCAGCACCTTTGTCACAAATTGTTTTACAAACATATTGAATTTTAATACTCTAGAAAGTTCTTGCAAACTAGTGGAAAACCTTGAACTTTGTTTATCAAAATATAAAAACTTGGTGTCATCAGTGACCTTTTGCTAATATTAATGCTTTAAGGATATTAGACTACTACTACTGTCTTTTGGCTATGACTTTTATAATGTATAAAGTCCTTATCATTTAAGGCCCACACCCCAATAACTGCTCACAAAGTACTTGTTTTCTATGGATAAACATTTCATTTAGATTTTTAATGCTTTCACCAATGTCAGGGTTTTAAAAAGCAGAGAGACAAATTCCCTGAGGAAGTAACATCCAAAATGTTTGAAAATAAAACTTGTGAAATGTGGGATAAACCAGAACACTACTCATTTCAAAACAAATTAGTGTGAATGGCACATTTGTATAGTTCTAAAGGGTACATTGTAATAATAAGAAGATATATGTGTCATTCTAAGGGGTACATACTGATAAGAAAAGGACATATGCGTGGCTCTAAAGAGTAAATTATTAATTATAGGCAAAGTCAATATATATTGTTCACAAGATGCTTTGACTGGTCAGATTTCACAATGTTCTTACCGAGATATTTTTCTCATCCGTGGCCTATCGTTCTTTGCAGGTTTCAAAGGCAGAGGGCTGGAAGGAAAACCCAGGAACAGTAAACAGCAGGCAGGAGATGAATGTAGGGAAAGAAAAACAAAAAGAAAGGAAGATTTGAAGAAGCAATCAAAAGGACAGCCCAAGAAAAAAAGTGAAATAATGACATTATTATCAAAAATGCTTGGCATGCCATGCATAAAACACATGCAGTCAGTAAATGGAGAAAAACAAAAACATAGCAATGAAGCAAGTAGCCAAATAAATTCCATTATTTCAGAAAGCAGGCCTTGTATATTACATAAAGCTGATTGTTGTGCTACAAAATAAGCAAAACAATGAATTTCTGAAAATAAATCATTTAAGCCACTGTCCAAGAGCGAGTATAGTCATCTTAAAGATACAGTTTTACTTGTAGTTGAAGAGCAGTTACTAGTATTGTAATATTTAGTGATCAGTGCATACAAACATATGCTGAAATTAATTAACACACTGCGGTGTTAATGGAACTAAACAACTATATGATTAATGGATTGATTAATGCTCACAAGTGCTCCTTTTCTATATCATATCCTATATAAATATTACTGTTACGTCATGCAATAAAATGATACTCAGTGTGCAGGCAGTGAAACAAACATATGATGGCTTTAAGAAAGATCAGGACAACCCCTAATTTATTACTTTGCCACAGGTATGCTGTACATGTGTAATGCACCCCTCCTCTAGTAACCACAATCTGTTATAGCATGTGATCACCACAAAATGTTTTCCCTGTTGCATACATCTTAGACCAGGTGGCCATACTCCTGTAGTGCTATAACTAACATGCTTATCTAAGACATGTAGTTTGGCTGCAGAACACTTTTGACAATTGGAAAAAAATGCAACACTTTGATATAATACAACAACTGTGCAAGAGTGTTACTGCCCAAATGCGGACAACACCGCCTTAGGGGGTGCTATAAGATGGCTTAATGGAACATTTGGCTGCATGGCTATGTCTGACACTTTTTAGTCATATCTGCAGCATAAGACCAATGACTTGATATTAACATGTATAACATTCACTCCTTGGTAAGAGAGTAGCAGATTTGTAACCGTAGTGAAACACCAGTAGGTAGATATTTGACCTGGCACTTATTTCCATCGGCACCACTTTACCAAACTCTGATGCATTGCAATCTGCACCCAAACATCAACACAAAGGCAGATTTTTTTCAGTTTTGATGCTAGTTCTGCCCCTCCAGTCTATTCCCATGATAACTGGCATTCACACGACGAACTGATGCATTGCAATTAAAGCTAAACCAAAGGACTATCTAGTCATTCATTTGTCCTATTAGTTACAGAGAATAGTATTGCTCTTTGTCTGGCAACACTTGAACAGTTCTTACATCAGTTTGACAGTAAGCATAGTAAGATTTTGTCTGGATTCATGCACATTACACGGCGTCACTATAAACACATTCACTAGGATTCAGGGGCAATTATCCCTGGTTGTTACTGGATGTGATTTTGTCTTTTGTGTTTAGTACAGGATGATATGAACAGAAAAAAATCAGCGATGGACTCAAAATTAGGCGAGTCTCTTACAGCACAGTAAAATAATGAATTTTAAATAATAAAAACTTAGCTTGCAAAATGTATTTATATTTCTATTGTGTTAGTTAGTTTAGTTAGTCAGTTAGTCAGTCACTCAGTTAGTTAGTTGGTTAGTTTTTGCTTCTGTTTACCAGGAAAGTCCAACTGAACACATGACTCATTTTCAACAGAAGCCCAGTGAGCGAGGCTCCAATGCCAACAATAACAATAGAGTGACAATGACATTAGAATGACAATAATATTGGGAAATTAGCTAGGCTTAAAATGGCCAGCAACGGCAGCTAGCCTAGTACTTACCTACGGACCTAAGTACAATTAGCATTTAAAACATTGTAACGAAAGCAGCAAGACTGAATTTCACATTTTCTGAAGTACAGAGTCTCTCTGTTTGGTAGCAGCTTCCTACAGAATCACTATGTCTTAAAATGATAAAGCAAGAGTAAGTAGAGAGACACACGCAGCTGACGATGGAAGAGGCTATGAAAAAGGAAAGAAAGTGAATTATCCGTACAGGTAGAAGGGGAACATGGAGCGAGTTGAGTGGGGTTGTAGCTGAAGAAGAGTGAAGCATTATTTGGGTTCAGTACATTTGCAGAACCAGGTGTTGAATATGTGTAACTTTAGTGAGCAGTCTTGCCTTGCTGTTGGGAGATGGATTTTCAGATTTTGGACACTTGTTGAGAGTAGAAGGGGCAACCTGCAGATTATCTTAGTTTAGATATAATGTAGTATGTTATTTTTGGAAGAGGTAATAATTAAATAACTTTTTATAGCAAAGTGCTTGGGAGTAAAGGGAATTTGGATTTGTTAGGGTTGAGGAACAGGTGTGTACTGTATAGGATAATCTAAAGTTTTTGTGATAGGAATACTGAGTGGATCGATGTGAAATAGTGGTATGGGAGATTTTCAAGGCATTAGTGTTGATGTCGGGTATGTGGTAAATGTAGTCTGGGACAAACTAAGTTATCCTGGTCCCATGAGTAAAGGACGGGGGGGTGGAGCAAGACTGGGGAGTAGGTGATTGGGGGATTAGAATTAGTGTCAGGTTAATGAAGGAGTGGAAGGGGACTGAAGTAGTTAAGGAAGTGAGGTAGTGAAGGGTGGAACTTAGGATGATTTAAGTGTTGGGAGCTAAAGGAAGTATTTACATTTGGTGTGATATTGCCCTAAAGAATGAGGTCATACAGGGGTTTCAGCAGGGATTTCCTATAAAGTCCACCGTGGGACTGGGGAAGGAGTTATAAGAACCTTTGTTTAGTGCAAGGGAAAGAAGACATCATGGAAGACCTGGTGGGAAAGGTGTGTAGGGCAGGGCATTTGTGGGGTCAATTTGATAATCTGCCTGCGTTAACTACAAGGTGTCGCCTTTGGGGTTAGTTCCGAAGAAACACCCTGAAGAATTTAGATTGATACATCATCTTTCATTTCTGGAAGGGGGATCAGTGAATGATTTTATTGCAGATGAGAAAGTTAAGGTGCGTTATGCCTCTTTGGACGATGCAGTGAAGGTGATCAGGGAATTTTGGGAGCCATGGCTGGTCAAAGTTGACAATGAGTCAGCTTTTTGTTTTGTTGTCCATCAGGAGGGAGGATTGTCCGTTACTGTGGATGAAGGTTGGTGATAGGTACTATTTTGATACGGCTATGCCAATATGTTGTTCTGTGGCATGTGCAACATTTGAGAAATTTAGTACTCTTTTACATTGGCTCTGGAATCAGAGGGTGGGTACGTAGAAGGCAGTGCATTATTTGGATGACTTTTTGCTAGTGGAAGAAGGGAGGGTGGGGGTTCAATATGGGTTGCAGGAATTTACAAGCATGTGTGAAGAATTGGGTGTACCACTGGCACAGCATAAGATGGAAGGTCCTGCGAGAGCTTTGGAATTTCTGGGATTAATGGTAAATGCAGAACAGGGATTGTTTTGCTTACTTAAGGATAAGATAGAGAGGATGCGTTTAGCCATACGGGGGGGGGGGGGGTGGCCAAGAATAAGATTCAGATCGGTTCAGTCATGGAACTGTTGGGGCTGCTGAACTTTGCCTGTCGAGTGGTGCATCCAGGGTGGACATTTTGTAGGGCTTTAGCTTATATGTTGAAAGGGGGTAGGAGTAAGCATCATTGGGTGAGGGTGACCAAGCTGGTGTGGGAGGATTTGAAGTTGAGGGATGGTTTTCTGCAATAATTTAATGGGATTTCCTTTTGGCAATCAGATTAGGTGGGTCAGGAGGAACTTCAGTTGCTTACAGATGCTGCGGGGGGGGGGTTATCAGCATGGGGGCTTATTTTGGGGGGAGGCGGTTTACAGCAGAATGGCCTCAGGACTGAAATGAAGAATAGAGGTGCAATGTGGCTTTTCTAGAGTTAATGCAGATTTGGGCAGCTTCGGTGGTGTGGAAGGAGCAGTTGAGGAACAAGCGGGTAGTTTTCCATTCTGATAATATGGCTGTGGTGAAGGTGTTGCAAAAGAAGACCACTAGGGCAGAATTGTTGTTGATGGTATTGTGAAAATTGGTATTGCAGAGCCTGTTAATAATTTTTTCTTTTACAGCGGTGCATGTGCCGGGGGTTAAGAATGATATTGCTGATAGTTTGTCCTGCTTTCAGTTTTGCAGATTTCGAGGGTTGGCTCCATGGGTGGTCGAGGTGCCAGAAACACTGCCTGAGGAGGTTTGGATTCTTAGGACAGGATAATCAGACATTTGGTGCGGCATTCTTGGGCTTATTCTACAAAGAAGGCATATGGTAGGGCTCTTTTTGATTTTAATTAATTTGTTTTGCAATTGCCAGACAAAAAAAGGGTGTGGTCAGAAGGATTATTGTTAAGGTATTTGGCTAGTGCATCGGAGAAAGGTAAGGCCTTGCAGACAGTTAAAGTGGATTTGGTGGCTATTAGCAATTTTGCTAAGTTGGGGGGAATTGCAGGATTTTACGAAGTCCTGGACACTGAGGTGTATGTTGAGATGGTGGGGGAGGGTGATGTTGGATCCTACAGATACTCAACGGCCGATTACAAGGGTAATATTGAAGATTTTGTTACAGGGGTTATGGTTATTATAGGGTGGCTCACTGGATTATTTCATGTGGGGCACACTATGTACATGGTTATATTTTGGGACTTTCCAGGTATCGGAATTGTTAGGTTCATTATGTTGGAAGGACATTATTGTAGCTGAGAGGGAGGTTAACATTGTATTACAGAAGAGCAAGATGGATCAGTTGGGTAGGGGATGTACAGTGGGGATAAACATGGATAGGAATCTTAGCCTTTTTCCTGGTAGCCTGGGCTAGAGAATTCAGGAGTAGGAGGTTGCAGTGTTCAGATAAGTTGTTTTTTTGTACAAGGGATGGCCAGGTAGTTTCCAGTAGCAGACTTATTAATTTGATGAGGAAGATTTTGGGTTGTATGGAATTTCCTGTTGAGAAGTTTGCAGCTCATTCTTTTAGAATGGGAGGGCTTTGGATTTGGCTGCACAGGGTAGATCAGTTGAGGTTATTAAAAGAATGGGGAGGTGGTCCTCAAATGTGTTTTTATCTTATATTAGATAATAGTGACTGTGTTTATTAACATCAATTTCTCCTTTTCTTTTAAGGAAACGCATACTTATTTTGGGCCATTCATACATCCACTGGGCAGAGAAGCATGCTTTAATCATGGAGAATGGAAGAAATTTGGGTTTATCTCATTTAGGATGCTCTGTGTAATGGCATGGGGTTAGGGGTATACAATGGGATAGGTTGATGTCTGAATTTGAGAAGGCTAAATCAAAGATAGGGTGTCCTGGCATAATAATAATTCATTTGGAGGGTAATGATTTGGGTATTCTGTCCAAGAAGCGTTTAGCGGAGCTTATTTTGCAGGATTTGTTGAGACTAAAGGCTGGGTATCCAGGTATGGAAATTGTGTGGTTGGAGTTGATTCCTCGCTTATGTTAGAGGTATGCGTACAGTTATAAGGCAATTGAAATGTCTAGGAGGTTTGTTAATCATACATTGATGAAGCAGTTAAGAACCCCTGGGATGCATATCATTCAGCATAGAGACTTTGGGCAAGGAGAGGAGGGTTGGTACCGTAGGGATGGAGTTCATCTTAATGAATTGGGCTTGGATCTTTTTAATTTGCATCTGAGGTTGTTTTTACAGGATATGCTGCAGGTTAAGGTTTAGGAGGGGGAACAGCCCGGAATCAGGCTGGTGGAGGAGAAGAGGGACAGGATTGTCTTCTTCTATTCCCCCTCTAAGGAATGTGGTTTGATTTGGCCAATGGTTGTGTGGTTTAAAGGTGAGCAGGTATGCTGCCTATTATTTGGGAGGGGGTGAGCAGGTACGCTGCCCCGGTGGAAGAGGTTCAGGGTGAGCAAGTACGCTGCCCTGAGGTGTGATTGAGCGGGGTGAGTTTTTACGCTGCCCTGAGGATTATGACGACAGTTGATGTTGTTTTATGTGTTCAAAGTTCACGTTATGATAATATTCAATAAAGGTTGTCAAATGGCTTTATGTTCTTAGAGTGGTTTGTTCAAAGGGGGGCCAGGACAATGTGTGGTTTCTAGAATATGCAGGAAGGAATGGTAGTTGTGTGTGCCATAGAAAGAACTTAAGTGATGATGTGTCCGTGTGCCGTCAGTAGGGGTTAATTAACATTTGTCAAATGCAGGAAGTATCAGGTAGATTTTGACTGAAAAAACTGATGAGGGTGGTGCAGATACAGAGTTTTAAGTTTAGTTGTAGTTAGGGTGCATGAGAATTGTATGCAGAGAAGGGAGGCAGACTGAGCACATGCTGACAGAAGACAGAGAGAGTGGGGCATTCTCCCACACCAGATATGACTTGCTAGAAAAACAGTCTACAGAGGGACTGAAAGAGGTAAGTGAAGAGGATGTGCAGAGGAAACAGCGTGAGCAGAGAAGGGCAGTGGGGAGAAGGCTATTAAGTTTTCTAAAGGTAAATAAAATGAAAAAAGGACAGACCAAACTGAATTACAGGGTTCTAGGACACCTCTCAATATCAAGCTGTATCTATCCCACACTTTGGCTGAAGCCTTATCAGGATATTTGGTTGTTCCTTTGTTTTGCTTGTTTGTCTTTGCATCGCAGGGTTGTTACACTCAGGGTTTAGCTTTACTGCAATTTCAAACTGGAGATGTATATGGATATGAAAAGGCAGTCACAGTAAAAAGACAGGTATACTTTAAACAAAGTTTTATTAGATTTTTTGGTTGTCCCCTTTTTTAAGAATTTAAGAATTCCAAGGCTGCTATGATCAGACTTTTTGTTTTCTTGTTTCTTTTTTTTTTTTCTTTTTCTTGCAGATTGGAGAAGTATATAAATGTTAAAGGCAGTCACAGTCAAGGGGTAGTTATACTTTGGCCGAGGTTTTATCAGAACATTTGATTTTTCCTTTTTTGTTGTTAGTTTATTTCAGTATCCCAACCATAGCTTTCAACCGATCTGAGACAAATCTCAACAGAATCAGGGATAAATCCTCAAATAATCAGGGACATTTTTTTAAATATTTGTACTATTAATCTGAAATATTTGCAGAATAAGAGAATGTGGATTAATATAGGTTTTCTGACGTAAAACGTCTATACCTCTGAATTACTATCATTATTTAATAAGAGCAATTCACCACCTTTTCTTCAGCAGTCACCAGTTTTAAGAGGGATTAAGAGGGACAGACCTAAAATTGGAGTCTATATCAGGGACGTCCCTGAAGATCAGGGACAGTTGAGAGGTCTGATCCCAACACTGCTATGCTCAGCGTTTGGTTTCCTTGCTCTTGCAGATTGGAGAGGTATATTGATGTGAAAAAGAGTTCAAAGTCAAAGGAAAGGTATCTTGGTCCTACTGAATGTTAAGGGATTTGTTAACACTGCAATCCATGCACACTTTTGAGCACACTTTTCCAAACATCTTTAAATATTCTTTTTAAAAAGCCAGGATTTTTTCCTATAATGTGTTATGGGAACCTCAGATGTTGCTCTGATAGTGTACTGTATCTAACATAGTCAAGAAGATGTGTACAAAGGATGTACTATCAGAATATGCACAGTGCTTTATTTACTTCATCATGCATTGCCCTCTCTACATCTCTGCTATATCCTTCTGTAGCTGGATAACTGTGCAACGCAAAACTTGTCTTTCTTAATGCCCCTCATGTGTGCAGAGATATGTGTGTGAGCATGCACACACACGCACACATGCACACACACACGTACACACAAACTCTCTGACACATACACATGCAAGCATAAGCGTAAATACATAGGCACATTCTTATGCACACACACAAATACACATATGCACATACAGACATAAACACTGATACAGGAATTGCCAGTAGTCTGTTATTTTCCAAGACAATGCTGATTTGGACAATTGGTCTTTTAAAAATCAGCACAACAATGTCAAAAGCCCTGATATGTTAGAGGGAGTAAACATTTAGTACCTTTTTTCTCTAAATACTGTTGAACACTCATGACACCGCATTTCAAATAAAACAAATAAAATTCTACAAATGAGAATTTTTATTTTTTATACAAGTGTAAAAGGAAGTATTCTGTATTTGATGACAGTATGACTTTCTCTTTAAAATCTCATTGTTCAGTAAGCAGTGAACACTCCGGGTGCCTCTGGTGCAACTAACATTAGGTAAGACTGCAATCCAAATTATAGCTTGCTACAGATCCCCCACCATGCCCCAGTATTCTCAGTACACCTTTCTAAACATATTGGAAAATATTAAGATACAACCAAACACCCTAATACTGGGTGATTTCAACTACCCTGCCATTAATTGGGAAAACTACTCGGGTACCAACTCCTTTTCCCAACGGTTCTTGGAATTCATAAATTCCAATGCCCTGGATCAACTAATCCATTGTCCCACCAGGGGAGCCAATATCCTAGACCTGGTTATTACCAACATGGGAGATAGATACTCCACACCAGTGGTCACCCCCTCATTGGTCAGGCCTCACCACGAGCAAATCACCTTTGACATCCACATCCCACCCCCACCCCCCAGTAAAGAAACCTCTTTAAAAAACTTCTACAAAGCCAACGTCATGCTACTGAAGTCAGAAGTGACAAACTTCAAAACACCCATGCAGACGGGATCTGGAAGTTCGACTGCAGAATCCTACACTAAGGCACTGTATGAGCAAATCCACTAGTGTATGAATCGTGCCATCCCAAGTAGAACCGAGATGCTTTTCTCCAAAAAAAGGAAGCCAATCTGGTGGTCCTCTGCTATAAACAAACTATACAACAGAAGGAAGAAACTGTTGCAGAAAACAGGAAAATTCCAGGATGCAAAAATCTCCCTCACCAGCCTCAGTAAGAAGCTGAGATCCATCATAAAATCCTCAAAAGCTAGTTACGAAAATAAAATTGCCAAAGATTCCAAAGACAGCCACAAGGCATTCTATAGTTATGTCAAGAATCTAAATGGCAATGCTCGGATATGCTCTGAGCTAAAACAGAATGGCATTAAATATACTGATCCCAAGGATATTGCCAATACCAGGCAGATCGATTTAGTGCCAACTTCACCCCACTCTCACCCCCTAAAGGGCTCATCTCAATACCAAAAGATTGCCAAAGTCCGATAATCACGGCCACACAAGTAGAAACCGCACTCTCCAAAGCTACGAATACAGCATCCATGGGACCAGATGACATTCCAGGCTGTGTACTACATGAAATACAAAATGAACTGGCACCTCACCTAAATGTCATGTTTAATCATAGCCTCACCTCAGGCTTCGTGCCAACTGAGTGGCGCACAACTACAGTTATCCCGCTCCACAAGGGAGGATCCACCTTGGATCCCAGGAACTACCGTCCCATCAGTCTGACAAGCCTGATCTGCAAGGGCATAGAACGCATTATCATGGAACTTATAAACAAAGACATTAGCAACCTTCAAACACTGTACCCCACCCAGATTGGGTTTGTGAAGGGCCGATCTTGTCTCCTGAATCTGATTGACTTCTTCAAATCAGTCTCCAGAGCTGTGGACGAGGATAAGGTGGTCCACACAGCCTATCTGGATGTCGCCAAGGCCTTCGACACCATCCCCCACTCTGGAATCATAGATAAACTTACTAAGCTGGGCATAAATCCCTACGTCACTGGATAGGTTGCCAACTGGCTTACTGACAGAACCCAGACTGTAAAAGTAGCCGACTCCAAATCCAGCTCCAGACAAGTGACAAGTGGAGTACCTCAGGGTTCAGTCTTGGGACCACTCTTGTTTGGCATCTACTTCTCTGAAGTACAGGCCAACACTAAGGGACTCTGGCTAACAAAGTTTGCAGATGACTGCAAACTGGCAGCCATTATTGAATTCCCAAATGATGTGGATATTCTAAAAAAGGCCTTACAGAAACAGATGACTAGTGGCAGAGCCATGGGCTCAAGCTTAATGCCAAGAAATGTATAGTTATCCCCTTTGGAAAAAACATGTACCCATGAATTACCACATAGGTGGCAGGACGCTAAACATCAAAAGTGTTATGAGAGACTTAGGGGCACAGGTGGACAGTGGTCTCACTTTCGATAACCACATTGCCATAACAGTCAGGAAATCCTTCTATGTGGCACACCTCATCACTAAGGGCTTTTCATACTGAAAAAAGGAGGTCATTGTCCCACTGTACTCATCCCTCATTAGACCCATTATAGAGTATAATGCCCTGTTTGGTATGTACCTCACAAGACATCTGCAACAGCTGGAAAGGCCATAGAAATACCTCAGTAAAAGAATCACAGGCTTAAAGCAGATGCCATATGCTGACCGTCTAAAAAAACTCCAGCTATACTCTGTGGCATATCGTCTACTCAGAGGCAATCTCTGCTTAACATACAAGGCCATGTCAAACCCTGAGCTGTTGGACAAGCTCCACTTAAAGAAATCCCAATCCCTCAGAGCCACATGCTCCAGGGATCTAAACCTTGTCATCACAATGAACAAAACATGCTGGAGGGATAGTTTCCTGACCCAGAGACTCCCCATACTCTGGAATAGACTGCCCATACTTGTCAAGCAGAGCGCCTCATTGGCCTCTTCAAAAGGAACCTTGATGATTGGATGGGAGATATTAAATTCACCCCGGGGATCATGTCAGTCACCCTGCTGGACAGGGGTCCAGGGAAGTAAATATTGTGGGAAGAAATATCCAGGGAATTGTTATGGCTAGGCTTGCATAGGTCCTAGGGCTGATAGCCTAGTACCAACATAAGAATCTATGAACCTATGAACAATGGCACTCTAAAGTACGTGCACGTGAGCGTGCACACACACACACACACACACACACACACACACACACACACACACACACATACACCTCTGTTAACATCTGCCTTTTCCTGGTATTTATACACTGTCAATTACTTTTTAACCTATATTTTACCAATATCGAAGATTGTCCAAACTTTTATAGCAAATGTATAGTAGTTCAACTCTGCAAAATATGACATCTATTACATGCAGGTAATGTATATAGATGAGAGCTCTCTTTTACAAGGGCACCAAAATAACAACTGATGAGTTATTTGCTAAACTCTGTTAATACTTTGAGCCAAGTCTGACTACATTTGAACCACATATTCCCCATCACCAAAGTAGGAGTCGTAGGAAAAAGGTGCAGCAGTTTAATTTGCAAAATATGGTACATCTACTGCTGACGACACAGAAAAATCTACTGTTTAGGACTCTGTTCCTTAGGCATTTAAAATTAGTGCCATTTTTGCTAAATTTTGTTAAAATAAATCTTACAGCCCTGTTTTACTACTTATGAAAGCCACACTTTGTCTTGTAGAAGTCATGGGAAAAATGCAGTAGTTTAAATTTGCAATACTAGCAGATCGACTTTTCCTTACTCTAGCAAATCTACAAATTAAGGAGTCTGTTTCATTTGATATTACAGGAAAGGGATAAAAACGACAGGTACTTTTGTTAGGTTCTATTAAAGATCTATTTTGGTTGCTTAATAATACAAACAAAGCATGGTATGTACTAGTCCTTCTGGAGGTACAAGGGCAGTCGACTTATATCCAAATATGCTGCTTAAGAGAGCTGGACTTCTGCATGTCTGAGAGCCTAATTTATTAGATGATGAGAGATTGAGGGTCATCTGGTGGTAGCAGTTGACCTGCTTTCTCCTCAACCAAATTGTTGTACTAGCTAAATTCTCCTGAAATATGCCCCCTATAATCTATTGGGCACTCTCCCCTTCTTAAATTGATTATTTATCCGGCTGAAATACTGTATTCTGTACTTGAAAGCCATTGATCTGAAGCAGATGAATTTCCTCATGATGTCTATTCCTCTGTACTCTGTATCACTTGCCATCCCTACTCTTTCAACAGCATCCTATCATTTCCTTTATTTAATTGTGTTCTCACAATATCCCTGCAGGTAGCATGAAGCACACTGCCACCACCATAACTACACTGTTCATCTTAGCCTCCATACAAGCTTTGTATCAAGTGAAAGAAAAACAGCTACAGTCAATCTCCTGCATAACAGAGGAGCTTTCACAGACCCAGGAAATTATGGACCCATTAGACTGACTAGCCTTGTATGCAAAGCCATGGAAAGACTTATCATGGACTTAATCAATCAGGATATAGGGAACTTCCAATCACTAGACCCATCTCAGTTTGGGTTGGTCAAGAGCAGTTCATGTTTACTCAACATGGTGGACTTTCTTTGAAAAGGTCACCAAAAAATGGTACACAACACATACTTCCCCCTAGCAAATGCTTTTGACACAATTCCACACTCAGGCATAGTAGAAAAGCTAAATAAATAGGGAATAAACCTACATGTTACCCTCTGGATTACATGATGTGATCTCTCCTGTTTGTCATCTACTTCTATAAAGTAAAAGCCAATACCAAAGACCTCTGGCTGACTAGGTCATTGAATCTGCAGATGATTTAGTCAACCTGCAGGAAGGTTTGTCCCAAAAAATTAACTGGTGCCAAAACCCAGGACTGTAAACTAAATAATGAAAACTACTTTATCATATACTTTAGCAAGTCATATATCCGGAGAACTACCATACTGACAAATCGCCCCTATGAGTTGACTAATTTGTTCAGGATTTGGGAATTTAAGTGAACAGTGACCTGACATTCACCCTGGTTTGGCACCTATGTCTCTAATGGACACAGGTAACCTGTAAATGTTTCATCTCCCTAAGCCCTGCTTACAGTTATCAAAGGTATCAGAACTTGTCAGAGATTTGGGAAGGCTTATAAAAGCCCTTGTGGTCATTAGCCTAGTAAAAACCTATGAACCTATGAACCAACATATGGCTATTATCATAAAAAATTATTTCTATATTGAACGGGTTATAAACAAAGGCATAGTGACTAGATCTAGGGATGTCAGTTTCCCACTTTACTCAGTTCTTATTAGGTCAATCATTGAGCATAATGTCCCCTTTGGCATGGACCTGTCCAGACATGTGCACTAACTGGAATGCCCACAGAGATACCTTTTGCAAAGGGTACAAAGCCTAAAAATATGTCCTACATGGACTGACTCAAAGTCATTCCACTATATGCAGTATCTGATAGACTGCAAAGAGATGACTGGTGTCTAGCATACAAGCCGTCTTCTGACCCAATACTGATGTATTTACTGCACATCAGCAAGTCAAAGGACATCAGACAAACAGATTCCCCATCCATGAAAAATAAAGCTCATCCTTGTCCCTATTAAAATGCAACTTGGATCTATGGATGGGAAACAGAAAATGTACCCTGGGGACCGCCTCTTGTACTACTACTGGACAAAGGCCACTCCAAAAATTGTTATCGCATACATGCATCCCCTCAAATTATCTACGGTATGATCCCAGTTATTCTCACTAGGAGTAATATATAATTATTGACCATGTGATGGGTAAAGCCAGACTAACACCAAAATGTGACAAGTTAATTCAAGCATCCAAAGGAGAATTGGCTAGGCTTAAAATGGCCAAAAGGGCAGCTAGCCTAGGACTTAGCTATAAACCTATGAACCTATAATCAGTAAATCCCACTTAAATTTCACCCCCAACAATTAAAGATATATTCTAATTTAACTACTTCTGCCATTAAATGTACCATTTCAACATACATCGCTTAACTACTGTAACATGATCTTACTTTTGAAAATTTCCAAAAACTGAACACTAATTAGATTTCTCTCAAAAAAAGACCTTCACTACTGGCAAACTAACTCCCCTTTTACATGTTATAACTTAATCATAACATATGAATGATGCATTAAACTGTTTCCCTGGCACATGCAGCAAAAAAGTAATTTCACGTTAGCAGTCAGTATACTGAAACTAAGCAACACAGTCTTCCATGCTTGGTCCTAAACAACATTTTTCCCTTACTGGTGGCTAATTTCTTAAAAAGTATGATTTGCTCTTACTTATCACATGCCCAACAGATTAGACAGGGATTACAAAACTCAATTTAGTAAAACTTAAACTAAACTCCCAGGACTCTACTGAAAACAGCAGTTAATGCCATTTGGACTTTCCCAGTAATCAAAAGCCAATAAATAAATTAAATAAATAGGATGACACAGTAATCTTAATCCAGGCCTTACCAATACATTATAACTTCCAAACCAGTAGCATTACAGTAATTAGTAACTAGCATATACACCAAAATGTAATACAAATTTATCACATTACTACTCAGATTATTCAAATCAAATAAGACCCTTTGAATAATAGCCACAGGAAGACAATCCTGATTTGATAGGTTTGAATGAAATATAGTTGAATAGTAGTACGTCTTTCTACATATATTCAAACTATCTGCCATCACAGCTAAAGAAAACCTAAAAATAAAATTTGAATGCATTTGGTAAAAAAAAAAAAAAAAAACTCATAAAACCACTTCCAAATAAAAAAGTAAAAATTCATCCATTGCCTTGTGATATATCTTCCAATTTACAGCTCATTCAACTTACAAACTCAAGAGTACTTAACTCCTTCAACTTGTAGTATCAATTCCTCCCATCTACAGGCTACACCTAATGAAAAATACATTTACAGAAATCTTATCAAGCGGACCAAGACAATTTTATAATAATAGGTGACTTTAACATAAACATAATCCATCCTCTACTCAAATATATACATTTTCTACATAATGGTAATCTGGCCCATCTGGTAAAATCCTCAAATTGTAGTAATGTCATCTGTATTCTGAATGCACTTGGTAACAACCTGCTCATACAAGCCATCCAAGTGCATGAAGACCTATCATTCCTAAATTTGATAGCAGTAAATCAAATTTCAGACTTTGTCCAAGCCTTCGCAAGACAGGCATTGCCCTGTTGAAGAAAAATTCCTAAAGACGTAACACTGTTCAGGATCATCCCAAATATTCAATTCCATTTGAAAGACACAAAGACTAGGGCAAATGAAAAACAATAAATTCTTCTACTGTCCACTAGGTCTTTCTTGACCCGTGAAATGCAATAAAAAAATAAACATCAGGAAAGCCAAAGTTATGTTCATAGAAACAGAACAACTGCATACAGATTCACAACTTAACCATTTTTGGAAAACTATAAAATACATGACTTTTTGTGATAAGGTATTATCCAATAAAATAAGACGCCAAAATTAATACTTCATACTGTTGAATGTTTAACAAATTATTTCTCCATGAAAAGAAGTTTCTCAAATAATTCCTTAGAAAATAACCTGACTTATTTCACATGAGCCCTTTATCATTCATTTTCACAACTCACTTCTCAGTCTTTCTACCACACATATTTCTCAGCTGTATACAGTTTTACAGAATGTATTTTATTTTACCTCATGTTTTTGCCATTTCCCCATAGTTATTTCTTTACTTGATTTTCTGGTAAATTACTGAGGATTGCAATCAGTCAGTAAAAAACCATATCAGAGTTTTACCATTTTTATTGCTCATAAAATGCATGTTGAAACAAAACCTGTTGTTCCATTAGCTTTTTATGAAAAATAGGGTAATATTTATAAATTGTCCATGACTTTAACTCTTTGTCTCATTATTTTTGGCTTCATTCTGATTTATTGACCAATAAGTTTGCAAGGCATGCCACCACCCATTTTATTTCTAGTCACTGACAAAACATCTGGCAAGTTGCTATAAAAATTAAATACTGAATGGCATCCCATACAAACAGAAATCTGGCTGCCTTTCTCAAAGTTTTTTAATGGTCTGCATTTCAGTCTATCCTTCATTACTTAATAATACTTGCTCTTATTAAATAAATAAATAAATACATAAACAAACATTTCTAACCCGTACTGAAGACAATAACCTAATTTAATTTTTTTATTTTGTTGTGTTATCACTACAATATTAGACAATACAGTTTAAAACAGGCTTCTGAACTTACTTATAATTATTGCAGCTTGATAGATTCTTTGCATGCTTGTTTTAGAACTGGTCAGAATACCGTTGCAACACTATATACAATTACTAATCAAGTTTACTCCTCAGTGGACAAAGGTTGACTTACAGACACTATTTATATAGCTCTTACTCAAGAATCTGCATGTTTTTTATGACCAAATCCTATTAATTAACCTAAATGTACAAGGATTCAGCTCTAATATTCTTCAATGGTTTGATAACTAGTTTTACCAACTACATGTAATATCCACATCAATAATCATATGACAATTGAAGGTACATTCTTTGCAGAGTTCTGTCTTAAGTCAAATTTTTTGCTTCCTGTTTATTAATGGCATTATGGTAACAACTATTCCATCCTTTATAATACTGGATGCAGAATATAATGCTTCATATTACAGGACACTTCACAAGTCACATCCAAAACTACCTCCAAAAAAACCCAGCAGTTTTTTATAAATCATTTCCTAGCAACTCATTTTGCATGAGGAATTTGCACAACAGTCAAATGAATCAACTCACACAAGATCTTACTTTTAAAACTCAAAAGAGTTTCAAACAGATATGTTTATCAAGCATATGACAGTTCCCTTTGTTGTTGCCACCATCTCACCAAGAAAGACAGAAGGTTATCACTAAAGAAAGCTCTAATATGAAATACTAACTTCCAGAAAGTTGAGTTCTGAAAGGGCAAAAAATGCCCAAAACTTAAAAGTATGAAAAATTCATTTTGCTTTTTGTTGTTTGCCCCCTGAACTCTTCTGATGTGGTGAGGGGAACAAACCTCCTGCACCCCCCAAACCTATATACAGCAACTCCATTACTGCACAGATTTGAAAAGGGAAGGAATCTCTTTAAAGAAGTGCACCATTGTTTGTGCACAAATAAAAATCAGACCAGCAATTATTTCTTATGGGAATCAATATTCATCATTATGCCGTTCATTTATTTTCCTGCATACTACTGAAGCTTGATCAAATTCACCTTGAGGAAATATTGAGAAGCCCAGCAGATAATGTTCTTATTACCTGCTTGGAATACATTTTTATACAATCTATCCCACAATACTTACGTCATACAAACATCCATAAACAATTATCTGTAGGCTGATTTCTCCCTCCTGAGAGAAAAAAACACAAGTGTGTATTGTTACAAGTGGCAAACAGGCTGCCAGTGACATGTCATTCACACATCTTTCTCTTCAGCTTTTAATGTAATCTTGTAAGGAACATATATTACCCTCCCTTATACACAAAATAAAAATCAGATTTTCTTCCTATGACCTTCATTCTCATACTGATGGTATTATCTGTCTACATAGACCCCATTTCATCCAAACCAATGTAGAAAAATCATTTCTTAATAGCCACAGCAAACTGCAAGTATCAACACCGCTGAACTAAGAACAGGAGCAAGCTTAATTACATTTTGGCAGAAATTCTTAAAATATCCCAATAAAGGGATTACGAGATTGCAGCCATGCTATTAGGGTGTGGGTTTTTTTAGTTCTGAGTCTCCTGATTTTTTTTTTTGCTATGTTTCAGTGATTTCTTTAAAAAAAAACTTCTTAACACTATATGCACACTTACATAGGCACATACAAATATACAAACACATACACACACACAGAAACATCAAACGCACACACACACACACACACACACACACACACATATATATATATATATATATATATATATATATATATACACACACACATACACACAAATATATATATATATATATATATATATATATATATATATATATATAGTACACATAAAACACTCCAGCACTCCAAAATGAAATTTCATTTAATTCAAAAAATTCATCACAGGCTTAAAAATACAGCCTCCAGCCAACATGACAAACATACATTTGTTGAATTCTGAATTCCACGGTCGTGTTACTTTTATACTTTCCTTCCTTCATCCTCAGGATTTACTGATATTTTATTCTTGCAGAAATCATGCAGACTGTCTTTTTACCAGCATGGTAAATGGTAAGTGGAGAGAAAAAAAACTAAACCTGAAAAGCATACAACTTCAGAAAAGAAAAAGAGAACATTATCCTTTCTAAAACCTAGTTTTGAAAGGAATGCACTTTCCAGTGAATTGAAATATGCATTACAGAAATTACAGTTATCAAAGATATTTTGGCTGAATTAATGTCTAGGATGGTGGCATCTAATACAAGGATTTCAGCATATAAGGAAAAAGTTTCCAGAATTACATAAAAATTGATTATACAGCAATGAAATTGCATCTGTAAAATAAATCCTCTCTGGCTATGGCTAATAAATTGACAAATAATATTCTGCGTTTTGCTTTGCCTTGGAAAATATTACTCTACCAATTTACTAGATGCTATACTGAATTCTCTTCCAATTTCCTGAGGAACAAATAGTAAAAGAATCCCTTCACAAGACAAAGGACACAGCCACCATTTCATTCAAAGTCTGCTTCTGATTGTCCTAGACTACTTTTCACCACTTTATTAGTCTTTGAAGACACAGTAGAAGTCACTAAAACTTGACAAAACTGTCAGGTGAAGGTCTGTGCTACATTCCTATAGAATACAAATTACAAGAAGCCAAATATTGTCATTGTTGCCATTTCCTGATTGAAAAGCACATTTGTTTTTAGTTGCTGTTTTCAGCTAAACCATGTTTTCCTGGATCAGTTGCAAACATCAAATAGCTGACAAAAATGAAACACTTTTTTGATGAGCATTCAAGCCTAACTGAAAATGTTTGTATAACCAGTTCTCTATTCAATTATTAAAAGCTTCTAGTTTTTTTTTTTTTTTTTTGCTTTGTATGCTGTTTGATGAATGCAGCCTTGATATTCTGCTGCAGGTGAAGTTAATACAATTCATTAAAGAAGAGTTTTTCATCAGTGAGTCCCGCAAGTAAGCTAACAGACTGAATGTCTTATTTTTACCTTCCTGATACTTTTGTGTCATTTATAGAAGTCATTGTTTTATACAATTAACGTGTCAAAATCAGCAAACTGCTCGATTCCTTTTTCTGTTTGTTAGGATGCATACATTTGTTGACAGTAGTGTGAACAGTAATGCATTCACTGCATATGTTAAACTATTAATTAATGTGCATACCATTCATAAGATTTCGGTTTTCCCCTCTGTTCTTTAATGTATTTTTGTCTGCTGTCTTTCTTTAAAGTCTCCTGCACATTACATAAGTCTCCCTTCTTGTCTAAAGCTACTCATAAGTAGGAGTCCACAATTTGCCTTGACAGAATCAATTGTTGGCATATTCATACTTGACAGTAGATGTTCCAAACATTTGAAAAAAAACATTGCACTTGAACTTTTTTCCATCCAGTTAGAAGAAAGAGACAATCTTACTTTCCTTTTATTGCAGCTTTTCATTACCGAGAACTTAAACATGATTTGATGACGTAATTTTGAAGTCCTTCTGTGTTTAATGGGCTTTACCCACATTGAAACAATGTCTTCTGCTGGGGAGTGAGCTGGGAGTTTATATTCATTTATGGCACTCTTCGATGAGGGGTCAGCTTATTGTATATAGCAACTAAATGGACTAATCTTTGACAGACATCCTTGACAAGATTTTCCTCCTACATAACAGACTATTAAATGCATAAAAGCTGTCTCCCAAGTTCAACAAAGAGAGTCAGACTAAAAAGTGTGATGGTAAAGTTTACATCAAATCATTGTGAGCCTATCTTAATTTGTGCCAAGATTTTTATATTATAGCTAGTTACTGTACTATAGGAACTTGTTTTCCATTTTAAATACTATTCAAAGTGCTGAAGTTTCTTTACTTATTAGCTTTCTTACATGTTTATACCTGTTTTTATTTTTTCAATTTTTATCAATTGTCTAGTGTAACTTTCCTTTTAATAGTGTAAGTGTCTGGTGAACAATTTTTTTTTTTTTTTGACAAAAAGTAGCTGCAAAAACAACAAAGCTGCAAATATCTCATGTTTTCATGTTCTCCCTGTGCTCGCGTGGGTTTCCTCTGGGTACTCCGGTTTCCTCCCACATTCCAAAGACATGCATCTGGAGCATTTCTCCCCGGGCCTCCGCTGAAAACAGGCTCTGTGGAACCTAGTCGGACTTTCCCGGTCAACAAATGTTAAATAAAATAAAATAAAAAAAAATAAAATCTCAGAGATGCAACATAAGATTTTCATAGTCTCATCAAGTTAAGCTAAATGGCAAAGCTGGTAGCTTTAATCCTGACTAATTTGAATGTATTATTTATAAACAGGTAAATGTATCTAATCAGTTGTTGCACTCTAAATAGCCATCAGCTTTACCTGTATATACTGTGTCAGTTCCTAAACTCATTTTTATTTTTTTAAGACATATGTGCTAAATTCTTCTGAACTATCTACAAAACATTATATAATAAACTGTTGCCTAAAATGAAGTTAATGAACATAAAGTCCTTGGACATATTGGTTTACCTAGTTGGTAAATAAAGGAGGAGGAGCCATTGTGAACGTGGCCAGCCGAGGAGATAACCCCTCATGACTATGTTCATCATGGCAACTGTACTAATGGACTAAATGAAGGTGAGAGTAATAATGTATTTACCATTATTAAGAATGCGGAAGGAGATTTTAATGTTTGTAATTAGTCCACCTTCAGAACTGACACTTCTTTAGCAGACACTTTAGCTAACGGAATGACTTTTGTACCATCTTGACAATGTGATTTAGCTAGACCTTTGGTACACCTTAAATTGTTTACCCATAAGTTAAATTTGAATTTCTAGTTTAAGGATTAATGCCATAACAGAGTGGAATTTAAAGTGTTGAGTGTCTTTAACCCACATTTACACCCTGTTTTGTCTATGTTTGAATGGGTGTGTGAACTTTGATATAAGGAACATGTCATTTAACAATGGGAACAACGTAATGAATTTAAGTAATTTTGATAGGGATGAATGGGAAATGTTAGAGTTTTTGAAGAACAGTGGGATTTGGGTGATGAAATCCGATAAAGGAGTAGGGCTAGTATTTATAGACAGTGTCCAGTACTGCAAACGCATGTTGGATATGTTGAATTCTGATAATTATGTGCATGTTTCTCTGAATGAATCAAATACAGATTATCGGAGAATTAGGATTTATTTTAATGACTTGCTCGTAGAAGCTCAAGTGGACATTGATTTACATAAGTATTTCACCATGCCAGCCCCCCAGATTCCTATTATATTTGGAATTCCAAAAAATCCCTAAGGATTTGCAGAATCCCCAATTATGCCCAATTGTTAATAGCAGGAATTCTATTACATATCCCTTAGCAAAGTACATGGATAAGTTTTTGAAAAAATCATAGAAGATGAATAACATATATATATGGATTCATGGTCTTTTTTGGAGAATATCAATCTTGTTTATGATGACAATTATAATTTTGCAACAGATGATGTAAAAGACCTTTACACAGTCATTCCTCATGATTTAGGCATTGAATGGATAAGTCATTTACTCACAATGAAGGGAGTGAGTAACCATGAGTTGTCTTTAATTCAGGAACTATTGGATGTAATTTTGTCCAATAATTTCTTTTGTTTGAAGGCAAATATTTTTTGCAAAAATGGGCATTGCTATGGGCTCCCCATGTGAGGCTAGCTTTGCCAATTTGGTCGTGGCCTACTGGGAGAGCGAATTTGTGTTCAAAAACAACACATATTTAGATTTGGTTTATTATTACACATGATATCTGGAAGATATCTTTATTATATTTAAAGGTGGACATGACATCTTTGTAGAACTAATCTAGTATTTTAACAGCACAACCCAATTTTTGGTATTTACTCACACCTTTCATAGTGATCAAATTCCCTATTTGGATGTAGACCTGTTTAAGGATAGGGAGAGTTAAGGGTAGAAAGGAAGAATTTTTAGGAAGGAGACCTATTTGAATTCCTTTTTGCACTTTTCTAGTGCTCATCCAATGCATCAGAAAAAGTCGATTGTAAAGGGTCAACTGGCAAGAGCAGCAAGGACGGTCCCTAGTAATTCAGTTCTCCTTGCTGAGTGTGGCCTGTTAAAGAGCATGTTTTAGAGATGCGGGTACCCTGTCCAGTTATTGGATGAACTATTAATGGAAGTGCAAATGAAGAGAATGTCAGGACACTTTAGGGCCATTTTGGATGACAAAAGTTTATCCTTTGAAAGGGTTGACTTAGTAAGAGCAGACAACATTGTTGACAATGATATTAACTTTTGTCTAACATTTATTACACCATTTAGTTTGGATGCCTTAGACAAAAAACAAATTTTAATTAAAAACTGGGGTTTGTTTACATCTGATATAACATTAAGGAGTAACGTGGAAGGGAGACCCACATTTATTTTTAAAAGAGGTCAGAATCTAAAGAATTTATTAGAATCAAGAAAGCAAATTATTCCGAGACAATCAGGGATGTATAAATGTGAGGCATGTCCCTATTGTAAATACATAGACGTAGGGAATTATTTTTTTATTAGAGGACATAAATATACGTGCAGGGGCAGATATAATTGTAATTTGAAGAGTATTATTTATTTAGCTGGATGCCACTCATACCCTAGTTTTTACATCGGAAAGACTGACCGTAAACTAAGGGAACATTTTTATGAACGCCTACATAGCATCAGGAAGGGTAAATTAGAGAATGCTCTGGCAAAACATCTGGTATGTCATCCTGGGCATTCCTTTTTATTTAAAGTAATAGATCATGTAGAACATGATGCGAGGGGAGGTCCGATGTCATTAAAGTTAGAACAACAGGAGTTGTTGTGGCAATTCAGGTTGTATACATATAGTCAGTCTGGGTTGAATGATGTGTGCTCTATATCTTGCATGTTGAAGTTGAGAAGTTTATTAAGATAACATTATACAAATTTTTAGAATTGGTGTTTAAGTATTTTTATATATCATTTTATTTGTTAGTCCATTCATGAATTGTATTTTTATAGTAGGAGGTGGGATTGTTGAACGTGGAATTAATGAATGATTTATTGAATTTGTGTTATGTCACGTGATAATTTACTGGGTCGTGATTTGTGATGGCTATTTATTCATTCTATCACCTTTGTCTAAAGAAGTACAGTCACTGAACTTTACAAAAGCACTCATTTAATGAAATGTTTGTTCTTGTCATTGCCTATTTTAGTTTTCAAAGAATCATATGTCCCAATCATCTGGAAAAAGTCCTAGATTATCCCACTACACAAAGGAGGCAACTCCTCAGATTAATCTAACTACCATCCCATTGCTATCTTATCATCTTTGTCTAAAATACTAGAAAGTGTATCCACACACAGCTTATTACATATCTTCTTCCTAACAATCTACTTTCCACTACCCAGCATGGTTTCGTACCTAATTATAGCACTGCAGATGTCCTATTATCATTTGTGGCTACCATAAATCATGCCAGAGATTCTGACCAACTTGCATCCAGAGTATTTTTAGACCTCTAAAAAGTATTTGATACTGTTTCACATACTAAGCTCTTATGCCAACGTTCCGCAATAGGTCTCACATACACCTTCCTTGCATGGTTTACAAGCTATCTGTCTGACAGACACCAGTCAGTAAAGTGGTGTGGCTCTCTTTCTTCCTTCCTACCAATTGTCACAGGAGTACCCCCAAGGCTCCATCCTCAGGTCTCTTTTGTTTAACATCTTCATAAACAACTTACAATGATCAGACTGCCATCATCATAAACAACTTACAATGATCAGACTGCCACACCCCTTTAATCCAATATGCTGACGATTCAGCTATTATCTGTTATTATCTGAATAGCTAATAAATTAGCTGACCTTCAAAAAATTACTCAAGAAGCGTTTTCATCCATTAAACTCTGGCTAAATTATTCAACTGCTCTACTCATTCCTAATAAAACTAAACTCCAACCCCCCCCCAAAAAAAATAACAGGATATAAAACAAGTTTCAAAATTCATTTCTTAAATAACTCTCTAATTGAAGCAGTCATATACACCAAGCTGCTAGGTGTAAATATTGGTGAGAGCCTAAACTTTGATCTCCAAATCCAAGACAATAAAAAAGAAAAAACTCACCAGAAACTAGGTATGCTTTACAGACACCTTTTCTTAACCAGTCTACTAGAATCATGCTTGCTATTACCTACTTATTATCATCCCTATTGTATGGTGCTAATATCCTTATAAATCTTCAGACCTCTCGCTTACCATAACTTGAAGCCTGCTATAATAAAATAGCAACATTTGCCACAAACTCTTCATATTCTAGTCAGCACTACATTGCATTTCAATCACTAAAATGGCTGGAGCTACCACAACAACTCGTCTTCTAATAGCTCTTAGCCCACAACATTATCTATAGGCCTGCTGCTTGTCCTGCTGTTACGTCTGTGCTTTCTATATATCTTCCCAACAGATCTCTAAGATCCAAAGACAAACAACTTCTTTCTGTACACAAGCCCCCCCAAAAAAATACTGCAAAATTCTACTCCATTGCCAGAGCTTGGAATAACGTTCCCATAAATATTAGAGCAAACTCCAACTTCCTCTCATTTAAAAAATACTTTAAAGGAATACTTATGCAAAATATGGACCTGCTCCTGCTTTAACCCCACTGATACCATATTGTTCTCATACTACCTCTTCACCTTTCTCTACACACAGATCTAAATCTCCCTCCCCTTACTCCCTATTTCTTCCTCCTGCTCCATTTATATTTCTCTTTCTACAACCTATTAAGGCCCCAAATCCTCTCTATCTCCCTACCCCACTCCTTCTTCACACCCCAACCACTTTCTTCATCACACTGTAGCTCCCTTCCTTATGCTCTCATCCTTCACCCGGTTTCTCCCACTAACCCCCCTATACTTTTACTCCTCTGTCATCCTTCACCCGGTTTCTCCCACTAACCCCCCTATACTTTTACTCCTCTGTCATCCTTCACCCGGTTTCTCCCACTAACCCCCCTATACTTTTACTCCTCTGTCATCCTTCACCCGGTTTCTCCCACTAACCCCCCTATACTTTTACTCCTCTGTCATCCTTCACCCGGTTTCTCCCACTAACCCCCCTATACTTTTACTCCTCTGTCATCCTTCACCCGGTTTCTCCCACTAACCCCCTATACTTTTACTCCTCTGTCATCCTTCACCCGGTTTCTCCCACTAACCCCCTATACTTTTACTCCTCTGTCATCCTTCACCCGGTTTCTCCCACTAACCCCCTATACTTTTACTCCTCTGTCATCCTTCACCCGGTTTCTCCCACTAACCCCCTATACTTTTACTCCTCTGTCATCCTTCACCCGGTTTCTCCCACTAACCCCCTATACTTTTACTCCTCTGTCATCCTTCACCCGGTTTCTCCCACTAACCCCCTATACTTTTACTCCTCTGTCATCCTTCACCCGGTTTCTCCCACTAACCCCCTATACTTTTACTCCTCTGTCATCCTTCACCCGGTTTCTCCCACTAACCCCCTATACTTTTACTCCTCTGTCATCCTTCACCCGGTTTCTCCCACTAACCCCCTATACTTTTACTCCTCTGTCATCCTTCACCCGGTTTCTCCCACTAACCCCCCTATACTTTTACTCCTCTGTCATCCTTCACCCGGTTTCTCCCACTAACCCCCCTATACTTTTACTCCTCTGTCATCCTTCACCGGTTTCTCCCACTAACCCCCTATACTTTTACTCCTCTGTCATCCTTCACCCGGTTTCTCCCACTAACCCCTATACTTTTACTCCTCTGTCATCCTTCACCGGTTTCTCCCACTAACCCCCCTATACTTTTACTCCTCTGTCATCCTTCACCCGGTTTCTCCCACTAACCCCCCTATACTTTTACTCCTCTGTCATCCTTCACCGGTTTCTCCCACTAACCCCCTATACTTTTACTCCTCTGTCATCCTTCACCCGGTTTCTCCCACTAACCCCCTATACTTTTACTCCTCTGTCATCCTTCACCCGGTTTCTCCCACTAACCCCCTATACTTTTACTCCTCTGTCATCCTTCACCCGGTTTCTCCCACTAACCCCCTATACTTTTACTCCTCTGTCATCCTTCACCCGGTTTCTCCCACTAACCCCCTATACTTTTACTCCTCTGTCATCCTTCACCCGGTTTCTCCCACTAACCCCCTATACTTTTACTCCTCTGTCATCCTTCACCCGGTTTCTCCCACTAAGCCCCCTATACTTTTACTCCTCTGTCATCCTTCACCCCGTTTCTCCCACTAACCCCTATACTTTTACTCCTCTGTCATCCTTCACCCGGTTTCTCCCACTAACCCCCCTATACTTTTACTCCTCTGTCATCCTTCACCCGGTTTCTCCCACTAACCCCCCTATACTTTTACTCCTCTGTCATCCTTCACCCGGTTTCTCCCACTAACCCCCCTATACTTTTACTCCTCTGTCATCCTTCACCCGGTTTCTCCCACTAACCCCCTATACTTTTACTCCTCTGTCATCCTTCACCGGTTTCTCCCACTAACCCGCCTATACGTTTACTCCTCTGTCATCCTTCGCCCGGTTTCTCCCACTAACCCCCTATACTTTTACTCCTCTGTCATCCTTCACCCGGTTTCTCCCACTAACCCCCCTATACTTTTACTCCTCTGTCATCCTTCACCCGGTTTCTCCCACTAACCCCCCTATACTTTTACTCCTCTGTCATCCTTCACCCGGTTTCTCCCACTAACCCCCCTATACTTTTACTCCTCTGTCATCCTTCACCCGGTTTCTCCCACTAACCTCCCTATACTTTTACTCCTCTGTCATCCTTCACCCTGATTTTTTGCTTTGTTTTTTACTGATTGTCACTTCTTTCAACATATAACTTTCCAACACTGTCTTTAATTGCATCCTATCCTCTTATGATATTCCTAAATAACAACTGTATCTCTTATAGTCCATATTTTTCTAAAATTATGTATTATGTTATTGTAACATTTCCTACCTGTTACTTGATTTTTCATTTTATACCTGTTTGTGCTCATTTTGAGTCTCTGAATTACTAATAGTTATTACAAAACGGGCAGTCTGTAGATCGCGCCCTGATTGGAGAACGTTCCCCAGCAGGGTGTTAATCTTCAAGTAATGCCCACCAAAAAATGAGTCCACAGCTTCATGGCAGCATATCAAGCTGCTGTGAAACTCAGACTGAAAAAAATTAATGGCCACCATTATTTATGCTTGTTAAGAAGTGCTTTTCCTGTTTAGTGAGTCTAAAATTATAAGGAAAAAAATTAAATAAAAAAAAGTATGTGTGTATGTGTTTATAGCTGAGTGTGAGGGTGTATGAGTTTATATCTAAGTGTGATGGTGTATGTGTTTATATTTGATTGTGAGGGCATATGTGTTTGTATCTGATTGTGAGGGTGTATGTGTTTATATCTGAGTGCAAGGGTGTATGCATCTATGAAAGTGAAAAAGAGATTGATCATGCTATTATTTTATACTTGCTAAGCAGTGCTTCTGCTGTTTAGCCAGTGTAAAAAAATAATTCAAACAGAAAAAAAAGTGTGTGTGTGTGTGTGTGTGTGTGTGTGTGTGTGTGTGTGTGTGTGTGTATCTGTATATGTATGCATGTGTGTTTATGTTTCTGTCTACGTGTGAATGAATGCATGCATAAAAGCAGGACAGATTTTGTGTGTGTGTGTGTGTGTGTGTGTGTGTGTGTGTGTGTGTGTGTGTGTGTGTGTGTGTGTGTGTGTGTGTGTGTGTGTGTACGTGCGAGAGAGAGTGATAGTGATCAAACAATCCCTGGGAGCAGCAGCACCAGTTAAAAGGTTTGCATAACCCTTGAACTCTTAGCTCAACATATCTGGAAGAAGCCAAAAATTAACAGGAAACAGAGGCTCAAAATGAGAACACATTTTAAAAATTGCTCTTATAAAATAAAGCTGCGGTGGTATGGTGGTAGCATTTTTACCTCACAGCAAGAGGTTCTCCCGTTCGATTCTCGGCTTGGCTTGGGAGTGCCATCTGTGTGGAGTCTGCATGTCCTTCTCGCGGTTGGGTAGCGTTCGAAAGACATGCGTGCGTAAATGGGCGTGCTTTCATTGAAGGTTAGGCGTCAGGCCGGCACCTCAGCATTTCATAAAAATCTACTGCCAATCATTAGTGGACCGGAGTTCCTCTGTGGTGACCCCTTAAGCCGAAAGACCAACAACAACTTGAATAACAGGATTTGTTTTATTGTTTTAGCATGGATTTTCTGAAGCAGTGTGTGTGTGTGTGTGTGTGTGTGTGTGTGTGTGTGTGTGTGTGTGTGTGTGTGTGTGTGTGTGTGTGTGTGTGCGTGTGTGTGTGTGTGTGTGTGGATTTTCTGAAGCAGTGTGTGTGTGTGTGTGTGTGTGTGTGTGTGTGTGTGTGTGTGTGTGTGTGTGTTTGTGAGTGAGTGAGTGAGTGAGTGAGTGAGTGAGTGGGTGAGTGGGTGAGTGAGTGAGTGAGTGAGATTGACCACTGTCAGCAGCAGCAGTAAAGAAGTTTGCATACTTCTGGACCTTTCAGCTGAAGAAATCTGGATAGCACTTCAAATAAAGTGGGATCAAAGGCTCAAAAATAGGAACAGATTTTAATTATTGTTCTTCTAAAATTATAAACTTGTGTAAATAAAAGGATTTTTGCTACCATGAATTTTCTGAAGGAAATAAAAGTCTGAAACTCAGATGTATGTCATTATTTAATAACTTCATTCTCCGATGACTGGCAATAAACCAAATGTTTTAGGAGTAAGGGACCAAAAATAAAATAAATATCTGGATATAATTTTTAAAGTATTATATTTTGGATGTAAAATGCATCCTCCAACAGCAAGTATGAAACATTAGGTGGAGAAACTATTTTACATCAAGAATATATTAAAAAATATATAGTAATTAAAAACAAATAAATATATAAGCAAGTAAGTAAAGCAAAACAGTTTTACAGACAGCCCAGTCTCTAAGGGCAGTAATGCCCTCTCATACTACTTGTTTTTCACTTTTGGAACTTTTCTCCCTCTGCCGCTACTGAAAATAGGCTCCCTGGACCCAGACAGACTTTCCCGGTAATCGAATGTTAAACAAAATAAAATAAGTTAAATATTTTCATATCATGAAGGGTCATAATGACCGCATGATCAAGATGATTATTATGATTCATAGTATTCGCTTCTTGGTTAGGCGATAACTACTGAGAATTGTTTTATTAAAGAGATTGTTCAAACTGCTTGAGGTCCACTGCATTTCTTTTTACCTTATAAGATTGCATGATCTCCATGGCAACTCTAAAATTTGGAAATAGAACCAAGAAGTTATATTGCCGATTAATGAAATGTACTTGGAAATTTCATCATGTGATATAATTTATTAGAATATTAATATCTGATTAGGATCAACATGCATGATTTCACTTTAAATTCACAAAGGAAGAAACTGTCTGGGAAAAAAAAAGAAAACTCTTAGGTCTTTCTTTCCATTTCCCAGTATAATCATTATTTTGCTGATACTATCAAACTATTTAGCTCCAAGGATTAAACAACAGATGCAAAGTTCACTCTGTATCCTACTGTTAAATGTTTTCGGCTATGAATCTCAAGAATATCCATGTGCTATTTATCTGCTTTATGTGATGTGCACCACAAGTGTCTCTTCTAGCATTAATTTGACATTTCCTTTATAAATACTGATTATGATATGTCACCTGTTTCTAATGTAGATAGTATCTTTATATGACTTCCCAGATCATTCCTAAAATAGTCACCAAGTATATCCAGCAAGTAAGCAAAGCAAAGTAAGCACAGACAGTTTATTTTTACAGAGCTATCTACTGCGTACAGCACATGTATGCAGGCTTTCTGCATAATTCATAATATCTGTAGCATTACTAAATTTGTGTCCATTTCTTATTTAGCTTTCCCTGCTTATGATGAGCAGGAAAAAGGTGTGGTGCTAGGGCATAAAACTAACGCATGTAACATGCAGCACCAGCAGATGGCTCTTCAAAATTTTGGGTAGTATGCACAGTCCAGGATTTTGCAGCTGTGTAGTGGTTATCCACGAAGAGCTCTGCTACACACATAAACAAATAGCTAAACACAGTTTATTCATGTTGAAAAATGAAAAGCAAAGGTGTTTTGAAAAACATGTCCACTTACTACAAAAGCGTAAAGTAGTTTAAGTAAACCGTTAAGTACATATGAAGTATAATGTGAAATACGTTGGCTTCATATGAGTTCTTATGTATTTGGATATTGCAGAGGGAAGCTGTTATGAGCAGTCACTCTTTAAACACTTATGGCAAGTGGTAGACTGTACAGGTTTTATTACTAACATTAAAAAAATAAAAAGGTTTAAAATGTTTCATATAGGTGTAACCTTGTCGATATGTTTAAAGAATGGAAGGGTGTGATTGGAAAGACTGAAAAAGGTAAGACACAACAAAGAGGGATACACAGAAGGGACATATCAAGAAGGCTGTTCTGGAGGAAGAGGGGGGCACTGTATTTCTGGCAGGATTTTTTATGTAAGAGGGTAGTGTGGGTGAAAAATAGGTAAGAGGGTATATAAAGAAGGATAATGGAAAAGGGGGTGACAACAAGAGTTTCCAGTCATCACAGCCACAGACATTTCAACTTTAAAATAGTGTTGTAGCATAGAACCCCAATGTTGACAGAGTAGGGACCTGTGTTGGTGTAGTGGTCGGCATCAACTTGCTGAAGAGAAGCCTTGATTGGCTGAAACTGTCTGTCCACCACCTGTTCCTGCACGTCCTCAATCATGTCCCATAGTCCCAATTCAGTGAGGCTTGCCAACCTGCCAGGTTCCATGCTGTCTTCAGGACCAGTGCTACCATCCCAAATCTGCAAGGACATCCTATCCTAGGACAGGCAGAGGGTGAATGCTCCCAAGCCTGGCAGATATGTCACTGGGCTTTTCCTGAGGAATTTAGATCTGCCACAAAATTAACATAAATGGGAAACAGAAAAGGAGAAAGGAATGCAGAATTAAAATAAGAAGAATAGAGAAAAAAGAGGGAAAAGAGACAAAAGGGAAAATACACACAATAAATTCACACATATAATGTTACACAGCCTTCAGTTTCTTAAATTAAAAAAATATATATTTTTTATAAATCTTTATTGAAGTAAAACAAGATGTTCTGGAAGTGCTTATGTATTCATGAGGCTAGTGATTTGGGAAGTGCTTATGTGTATGTGTGAGGAATATGAGAAATGTTTGTGCATACCTTGGGATGAAAGTGGTTATGTATAAACATGAATAAACAGGAATAAAGTGTGTATTGCTATCAAGTTTTGGTGAGGTTTACATTTTGCAATCTACTATATTAGCATAAATAATCATATTCTGCCTGATATGCATTTGGCAATATTGTACTTTATATTCAAAGGATTCTAAGACTCAAAGTTGCTTGGTCTCTCCACTGTGACTATTTGCTTGAAACTGTAATATATGTACATGTGTACAGCCCACAGCCAAAGTTCTTTTACCATATTGTAAGGATTAATATTGTCTTCAAAATGAGGTATTACTTAGAACATTGATATGATCCCTTGCAAAGTTATTTACCAAAATATGAAAAAAAATCATAATTTCCATGACATAAGCCCTAAACAAACTAAGATATATGTACATGTGTACTGCACATGGTCATTGTTCTTTTACCATGTTGTAAGGACTAATACTGTCTTCAAAATGAGGTATTACTTACCATGTTGACATCTTTCCTTAGCAAACCCATTCACTAAAATATGATAAAATATAGTTTTCATAACGTTAGTCCTAAAAAACCTGTGATATCTGTACATGTGTACAGCATACAGACACAGTTCTTTTACCATGTTGTACGTACTGATACTGCTTTCAAAATGAGGTATTACTTAACACAGTTACATGCTCCCTAGCAAAGTTATTTACCAAAATATGAAAACATGTCATAATTTTCAGAGCCCAAATCCTAAACTAACTGATATCTGTACATGTGTACAACCCAAAGGTACAGTTCTTTTACCACATTGTACAGACTAACACTGTCTTCCAAACGGGGTATTACTTAGCACAATCACTTGTTCCCTAGCAAAGTTATTTACCAAAATATTTAAAAAAAAATCATCATTTCCATAACCCAAGTCCTAATCAAACTGTGATATCTGTAGTAAATTACTACATGATACAATGTTTAATTGCAGTAGTTCACAAAAATATGAAGCATATAACCACAATCGGGACTTTACTTTGTATCAAAGAAATTGGTAAAATGAGAGAAAGGGGTGGTGGCTTGAAATGAGTGCAGGTAGACAAAAATCCAAACTTTGGCTTGTGCACTCATCAAAGTGATAACGACTTCTACTTATGTGAATGACAGTGATAGCTGCTGAGAGTTTTACCTGAAAAGAGATAATGACTCTGCGATATATTGTAACTGCACATATTATTAATGTGATAATGACCTGCATTACATTACTGCAAAATTATGCATGCTCAGACAGAGGCGATAATTGCTGCACATAACCTGTTGAGTAGGCATTCATTATATTACCTTGTGCAGCTGTTATGTAACACAGACTCATTATCATCTGTTAGAAGAACATGAGTAATTCAGTAAAAATAGTATAACACTTGTATATTACTGAGCCCTTCCTCACACCTAAACTCCACGCATGAATGACAAAGCACAAATATTGTCCAAAATATATGGTAGCTCCATGTTGGTAGTAGTCTGCAGGTAATAACCTTTATCTCGGTCAACAACTGAGTCTAATCAGAAAGAGAATTGCAAGCAGACATGTGTAATTTATTTGGTTGATCCATGTAAGAATTACTCCAAAAAATAGCAATTCATTTTCTCACCTAACCATCCCTTTGGTTACAAGAAGACACAGCAGTGAAATAGGCAGAAATATTGTCCAAAATACCTGGTTGAGCAGTGCCAACAATCAGCAATAAAATATATTTAACTAAGCCTCTCACACCACACAGATATTATTCAGTAGAAAGAAACACTAAATCATAATATATGTTCAGAAAGTTTGGATATATTTATCAGCACTGTTCTTGTTATCCACCAGCTATTCATTCCTGTCTCATTTCATTTGTTCCCAGTTAATTCACATACACACCTGAAAGCTGGCAACAACAAAAAAACGTTATCATATTCATCTCTGAAACCCTGAGGCACTTCCCTGATGCACAATAAATTATTCCCCCAAGCAACATCTTCATTATTATGTGCTGGTGTAGAAATGCACCAAAATGAAACAATCGCCCAAGCCAACCCTTCAGTAAAATGTTGAAGTATGCACAAGCACCAGAATGAAATATTTCCCCAAACGATCCTTCAGCAACAGTTCCTAGTATGTGCAATCACCAAAATGAAACATACACCCAAGAGACCCCTGCAATAAAATGTTGAAGTATGCACAAGCACCAACAAGAAGCATTTCCCTAAACGACCCTTCAGTAACAGTTCCTAGTATGTACAATCGAAAAAATGAAGCATTCACCCAAATGACCCCTACAATACAATGTTGATGAATGCACAAGGACCAGAATGAAATATTTCCCCAAACAACCCTTCAGTAGCAGTTCCTGGTGTGTACAAGCACCAACATGAAGCATTTCCCTGAACGACCCTTCAGCAACAGTTCCTAGTGTCTGCAATCACCAAAATGAAGCATTCACCCAAGTGACCCCATGTTTCGTAAGCAATACAATGCATCTGCATGAAACACCATCTTGGTTACCTTTCTAGAGGTTAAAAAAAACAGAAAATAAAAAAATAAAAAAATACACACAGAATTTGCTAGGCCAAATATATGAGGCAAAAAAATCTACATTCTGTGAAAATATGTACAGCTGAGATGCCTCCAGCTCTCACAGACAGCAAATGTTTCTCGTAAAGCAAGAAGGATTTTATGTCAATATCGTATCCAACTGACAACATCCACTGGATAATGAAGAAAAGCAAGAGAGTGCAAGAAAGGATGTACCTGTTCCAGCTGAATTGTCCACCGTAAAGCATTGGACTGTGTCAACTAAAAAGAACTGTGGTAGTCTCTTAGAAACCAGGTCACAATCTTTGCCTTGAATCTGTACCCCAAACAAGTAGTAAAGTGGTTCAATATGGGGGGAAAGGTATGAGAATGCTGTATACCATCAAGGTACTTCAATTTACATTTATGGGCTGAACATATCATCAAAAGTAATAGGCTGGATGAATCGGAAGTTGGACTGAAAATATCAACAAAACCAGATATGCAGATACTACTACTGTGACAGTTAATGTGAGGAAGATGTGAACAGCCTACTGATAAGAGAAAACCGAGTAACGACTAACCTGTTGCACTATGGCAAAACAATAATCAAGGCTCATGTTGCCCTAGAAAATAGATGAGGAACAAGGACCACACTGATGTAATGTTTTTCTTAGCTATAAATAGCTATGAATGATGACTGCAGCAATGCAGAAAGCAGTTTCTTTTGGTGGGAAAACCAACCATATAATTGACTGTGTTTAGCCCTGCTAAAGGATCTCTACTTGGATTCAGAAATACAAGGTTAGCACACAATACCTTTCCCCTGTGCAGGAAACAAATCAGATGCACAGACCGTTGGCAATGGGCATAACAATAAGCGGCTTCTAGCTACCATTTTATGGTTTAACCTTTAAAACTACCATTATGCAATTCACCACCATGGCGTATGAGCAACACAAAAAAAAAATAATAATAATAAAAACAAAATAGCATTTTAACAGCTAAATTCCAACTACTGAGGGCAGAATACGCTTGATCGATCCCTCTCCATCACTCTCCAAGATCATAAGAGACCCAAAATCATTTTGAATTTCCCACTTGCACTATTCTGTTCCCACAGCAGAGAAATTAAAGAATAGTCAAGAGTCACATCAGCAGGACAACAATGAATTTGACTTGGCAATATTTAGCAGCTATCAAACATTTGCCAGTAATGAGTAAAGTCTCTAACAACTAAGGCGCTGACATTCCGATAGCTTGTACAACGTACAACGATGATTGCAGCAACACAGAAAACACTTTGTTTTGGGGGGAAACCAACAACATAATTGGCTGTGTTTCAGCCCTGCTAAAGGATCTCTACCTGGATTCAGAAATACAAGGTTGGCACACAATAACTTTCTCCTGTGCAGGAAACAAATCAGATGCACAGACCGTTAGCAATGGGCATAACAATAAGTGGCTTCTAGCTACCATTTTATGGCTTAACCTTTAAAACTACCATTATGCAATTCACCACCACGGCGTATGAGCAACACAAAACATAATAAAAAGCAAATAGTGTGTTAACAGCTACATTCCAACTACTGAGAGCAGAAAACACTTGCTCGATTCCTCTACAGCACTCTCTGAGATCGTAAGAGAACCAAAAGCATTTTGAATTTCCCGCTTGCACTATTCTGTTCCCACAGCAGAGAAATTAAAGAGCAGTCAAAAGTAACATCAGGACAACAATGAATTAGACTTGGCAACACTTAGCAGCTATCAAACATTTGCCAGTAAACAGTAAAGTCTCTAACAACTAAAGCACTGACATTCCACTGATAGCTTGTACAACTTGCTAAAGGAACAATTGGCAAACACACATCAACAGTACCATAGAAAATGTAGGAAAGTCACCAAGAGGTAATGTTTAAACTGCCAGTTAGCAAGTTACTACATCATGTCCTGCCTTCTGCACTCAACTGCAGAGTGTCGAATCAGTTTACTACCATGACAAATGAATACGCATAAGCCATAAGTATAAGGAGTATATTTAAACACAAGTTACACACATGGATATTTCCTACCTAAAGGCAAAGATCCAGAAGTAGCCGCTTTACCAATTTCAAAATACCAGTCAACAACTACAGCAAATGCAGTAAGCAAAAGCTAACCCCATTGATAAAGGGTAAACTACTAATAATCAGATATCCAGTATACTCTCTGAAGAGTAGTGGAACAAGTGTGCTGTGTACCCCTGATACAAATGTGCCGTGAAGCTAGATACATCACTAAAAATACAATATTTATTTTTCTTTGAGGTTAGGCACAAACCCTTCATCCTCCCATTATTTATAGTTTATTCCAGGTTTCTTGTTGCAAGAGGTGGAGAAGTATGCAAAAACCTCTCTGCAGCCAAGGGATCACTCACTCACCCTCAGCCTTCACTCTCTCATCTCATACACACACAGTCTCATCTGCTTTCATACACGGATTCACTCACACACTCAGATAAACATAAACAGACATACACACAGGCACACTTTTTTCTGTTTTACTTTTTTTTACACTCATTAAACAGCTGCTTAGCGAGTGTAAAATACTAATGAGATCAATCTCTCTTGCACTCTCATGCACCCATACCTGCTAGTTGACTTACTGTTCAAAAATAGATCTCCCTTGTAGCTGTAGTGTACCTGTTTTACTTTCAGGGTTTCACTCCACTGCCATCTTCTCAGAGTGTGAATGTTGAAAACATCCACAGTCTAGTGAACAGGCGCATGCCACACAAAAATGTTCTGACAAAATAAATAGCTGCCACCACTTGCTTCAATGAATCCAGGCACAATCAGCTTGGTGTGAAAAAGCCGATTTACTCAAAATAATTAAATGTAAACATACAGTTACTGTGATGTGAAAGCTAAGTTGAAAAGGTGACTGGCAAAGATCAGTTACTTTTTCAACTTAATTTTCATGACATGGGGCTGAAATAGGAAAAGGAACTACGTTGCACCTGTGAAAGGCACTCGGGGGTAACATCATAAAAGTCCATAGTGTGCTTGGATGTAAGCACTGAGGTGATATGAGATGGAAGTCAGGGTTAATGAGTTAAAATGTTATGCTTTGCATGTAATAGTATGCAAAAAGTGGTCAAGTAGAAGGCATATACACACAGAAAAATACAGCAATTCAAGGAAGATTTCTGTTGCTTAGCTGTACATATTCTTTGGTACAATAATGTGTGCTTTGACAATTTTCTGCTTAAGCATATAAGGGTATGGCTTACAAATGAATGCAGAAGTAATATAACTGATCATTTCTCACTAAACAATGCACTGGTCATTCACTTGACACTGCACCCTGCACCCCCCCCCCCATCCAACCTCCACTCTGGCTAGAGTGTGATGCCTGACTGAGTTCAGCCATCTTTTATGAGCAGTTAATATTGTGAAAGAAATTACTGGGCTAATAAATAATTACTTCTAGCCTAAACAAAGAAAATCCTTTCATTACAAAAAAAGCAAACTGTATATACAACTACCTAAGGTAATGTGATACTAATAGAAATTATGCAGGGACGAGTTGTTTTGGGGGGTGTTTAATATGACCAAAAATGAGAAAAAAGTTATATTTACTGTAGAACTCTCTGGTCATCCCACATTTCCAGCTGGTTGGGTCTGTGCTTCTACATGTCGTCATACCTGTGGCAGCAGTATTGGCTGGAGTGTGTGATCTCTGTCAGGGATGTCAGGTGCTCACCCAACTCCTGCAAGATCTGTCTCTTGATGTTCACCCTTTCATGCATGCTAGGATCTTATCCAGATATGACACACTAAGACAGCAGAGCATAATTTTGGTGCCCTTAAATGAAAATCTCAGAACACAGCTTATTGCCTTTTCAGTTTCTGGCATCATTCAAAGTGCCAGAACAAGAATGAAGAAAGTAAGGGAATATATGTGGTTCTCAGGTTTATAACTACTTCATCTGGAGTATGACATTACCTTTGCCAAACCCAGTTAACCAGCAGGGACATTAGACCAGTTACTGTTGTATTGGCAAGTTTAGTTTGATCAAAAAGGCTTTGTCACTTAAATGTTTTTTTAAAGGAATATGGTCACATTTCAACTACATGGTAGATAAAAGTTATTGTGCAATATCACTTATCGTTACATTATTTACAATTCCTACTACTAACGATGTGCATTACCTTACCTATCATTTTGGAGTATTACACCTGAATGTTATTTATACATGTAACTTTACTTGGCTGGACTCAGATTTTGCATGTGTACGTAATTATGGGGTTAGTGTCACCTAAGTTTTTACATGACGATGGCAGGCACACTTTCTTTGCTGTATTGCTTGACTGATGTTTGGCTGTGGCATATTTTTTTATGTGCAGTAAGATGCTGAAAAATGGATCAAGACACAGAAAGGTCATCTTTAGCTACGAGGAAAACTGTATTTGCATGGCAGCCTTTGAGACCTACAGCAAATATCTGTTTGGTAAAGAAGGGCCCAAACATGCTGAGAGGGCAAAAGCATGGAATCAAGATCTAATGGACATCAGTGCAATTGTTAGAAGAAACTACACATTAGAACAGTGCAAGAAGAGGGCAAATTGTATGTTAGGATTTGTTAGAAGCAAGGACAGGCAGAATATAATTGCTAGTACAAGTACTTGGTTGGGACCTCCATCAATTACCTCCTTAATGCCAGATTAGGAATACCTCCTCTCCATCTATGGGGATGACATAGATGATAGCACTGGTTTAATCAGAGGTGGTGTGGACACTGACAGTTACAAGCATCTGCAGCAGCAACACCTGTCTGCTCAAGAAGATTGTTTTAAAAACAGTAACATATATTTATATAGAGAAATGCATGCTGACATGTAACAATTACACTAAACACATGATAATTACTATTAGCAGGTGAACCTTCCATATTCCCACAGATTGACAATGAATGCATGGGAAGTGCCTCCCACACTGCCTTACTTATCATAAACTAGTTTATGTTGCTTCTTTATTGGCAATGTTTTCAAATAATTTCAACAAACAGTTCCACTTTTATAGATTTTGAGGATATCAGGAGCAGAATGGCCAATGATAATGATGATGATGATGCTAACATAGTTGCATTTATGAGGAAGCCGGGGGAAAGAGGTATGCAGTCCCCAAGTTTAATGGCAAGATTTCACACCCTAGAACATGTTAGTAACTCCACAGGAAGTGACTTTGCATCACACAGTTAAGCACATGCTGATATTACATTCATGCCTTTATGGGAAGAAACACCATGCACTTCTGCACCAGTATGTCCAAACCCAGGAGAACACTTTCAGGATGATGGCAGACATTCAGATGTAACAGTGTCCATAGTGGAACCTTAACAAAACACGTAAAGCACTGGTTGCCCTCTAGCAAATGTGCACAAAATTGTTAAAGCTCAGAGCACTGCCACATAGAGTCACATGACAATGACTAAAGTCCTTCAGGACATACATGAGGATTTTCAGCACTCCATGGAAATTGCACAGAATGCAGATAATGCTGTGATTACACTTATACATAGTATGGTGGCATATCAATCATCCGTGACCACCTCCATTCATAACCTAATTAGACCTTAGTAGGGGTCAATCATGGAATGGGAAGAGGATGGTGTACTGTCTGGAGATGTGGGCAGATCACATGAGTCTACAAGTGATCCTCAAGAAAGTATTGTAATTAGACAGAGGGAACAAGCACAAATTTCATGCAGGCCACATCAGTATTCTGTATGTTGCACAACCTCTCATTTGAGAAGCTCTGTCACATCAGTGTCTGCAGGATCAACTGTATCAAGTAGTTTACAACATGAGACAAACTCCCCATCCAGCGGACATGACAGTTACTCTTCAAAATCACTTGCACTATCACCTAGCCTGTCTTTAGGAGATGTACATGACACACTTGACCTTGGCCTACTATAAATTAAGTATGACATTTCTGATACTTACAATTTGACCTTCACAAACACAAGTCAATGTTTAACTTGACAGGGAATAAGTTATTTAACAAAAAAGGTAGAGACTTAGGACACTTTGTAGCTGAATGCATTTCACTCTTGTAATGGCACTGCTTAAAACCTTGTTGAACGGCTTAATGTAATTGTATGTACATAAAATTGTAGTGATTTACACAATTTATGTTAAATGCATTGACACTGTTACATCTGGCACTCACCTACAACTTAAAAGAAGTAATACACAAGTCTACAGGAAACATTAATAAGAAAAATTACAGATTAAAATGAGTATCCTGACATGTAAATAAACACTGCTGCCACTTCATCCTTACCACTACATGAATGATATTTTTTGTCTTTGAGGTCACAAATTATTATGTATGATAAAAAATAAAATAATTTGATGCGCTGCAATAACTGGGTCTATATTACATTGTCGAACTGCAACATGTTCGAATGATGCAATATCAAACCTGAAAGTCTGAAACCTGAAAATAGCAAAGTCACGGCACATTGATTTTTTTCACAGGGAAAAAAAATCGGTGGGCCATTTTTGGGGCTTTGCTATTTCCTCCACTGTTGTGCGATCTCGGAGTTGGTATATTTAAGTAGGGGTGTGTGCCCCCCACTTTAGGTTAAGTTTCAGGTTGCAGGTTTTTTTTTTTTGTTTGTCAGGGAACAGCGATTTTTTTCCCAGGGAAAAAAAAATCGCTGTTCTTTGTGTTCGCTATGTTAGTGCTTTGGATATTAGGGTTTGATATTACATCGTTCAAACTTTTTGAAGTTCAGCATAATATAGACATACTTCAAACTAAGAAAACATTGCATAATATAAAAAATATGATGCATTTGATTCAAATGTGACATATTAACTTATGTTAAATAGTAGATTAATACTTTTTCATTATTTGAACCACTTGAGGACTTTCAGTGCATGTATAACTAGGTAAACCATCTCACTAGAATTAATTGTTCTAAATAGTTAACAATGTGATTATTACTTATATGATACTTTCTGATATCAATGAACAGGATTCAGAGAGCACTCAAGCATGGCTTTTACTATCAATAATATGAGCAAACTGCTCTGAAATAAATTTAAAGATGAGAAGGAATGTCATATGAACATTGACAAAAGACCATGTATCACACAGGGCCTATATTATATATTTGAAGTTTCAAAACTTCGAACCTCATATGTTCGACAACATATGGGCAAAGTTTGAAACATCAAAAATATAATAAAAAAAAAAAACTTACCTCAATGCTCTGAACAGGGGGGGCAAGCCCCCCTGCACCCCCACACCCCCTACTTAAATATAGCAACTCCGAGATCGTACTACAGTCCAGAAAAGGGAAAATTTCCCATTCTGTGCTGTACGGAGCTATTGCTTTTCACCTTCACACTTTTTAAAGCTCGATCATATGGTGTCGAGCATATGACATTCTTAACAAATCAAAACCACGAAGTTTGCTGTTAAATAGGCTACGTGCTCAAGAAAGTCCAAAGTAGCAAATGGAAAATTCCACTTTATTAGAACAAAGACACTAACGCTCTTCAAATAAAACAACAACAACAACAACAATATTGTGCGTTTTCGTCTCGACTAAGCGAGACTTCATCAGATGTGTGGAAGTTGTGCAAAGAATACATATATATACACCCTATTCCTCTTCCAATTAAGGAAAGGTACCAATGATATTTGTTCTCAACATTTAAAATAACAAATCAGCTTAGCATACTCATAAATATTCATGAGTATTCATGAGTGTTACGTCAACCATTGAAGAAACACCTCCGTATACATTAAATTCCTTTCTATATACGGACATCCCAACAGTAAACACTCAAAGTGTTCATAATACATGAGAAATGCAAGCGTTAATTAAAATCAACACATATCTATTAAAACACTAAAATGTAAACTACTTAATCTAACTAAATGTGCAAAATTAGTTATGAAACATAGATCTCCGTTCATCTGTTGTAGCTATATTGTTTATAATCAAGCCACAAGTCAACCCACTGCTCTAAAGAAAAGTATTATATGTAAGTGGAAACAATATAGGTAATTGCTTCAAAATACATAAATATAAATAGTAATAGTAATAAACCTACTTAAATAAAAACACCTTAATAAATACTATTAGTTAAAAACGCATCAAAAATATATGAAATAGTCTATCTAAATGTGCAAACTTGCATGTGACATTCTTACTTTAAAATGCTTGAATAATTAATAGGGACCCTATCACACAGCAGATATCACTGCATGCATTGATTATACGTTGTGTTCTTTACAAGAAAGGAATCCCTAACTTAAATGTCAGGATCCATACTTCTGGACTACGTACCACCTCTTTCCCTGCACAGTCATATGTCACTGGGAGCTGCAGTGACAGCATGGGCCACTTCACCTCATCACTAAGGGCTTTTCATCCAGAAAAAAGGAGGTCATTGTCCAATTGTACTCATCCCTCATTAGACCCATTATAGAATACAACGCCCCATTTGGTATGTACCTCTCAAGATATCTGCAACAACTGGAAAGGCCACATAAATACCTCACTAAAAGAATCACAGGCCTAAAGCAGATGTCCCATGCTGACCACCTTAAAAAACTCCAGCTATACTCTGTCGCATATCGTCTACCGAGAGGTAATCTCTGCTTAACATACAAGGCCATGTCAAACCCAGAGCTGTTGGACATGCTACACTTAAAGAAATCCCAATCCCTCAGAGCCACATGCTCCAGGGATCTAAACCTTATCATCACAATAAACAAAACATGCTGGAGGGATAGGTTCCTGACCCAGAGACTCCCCAGACTCTGGAATAGACTGCCCATACATGTCAAGCAGAGCACCTCTTTGGCCCTCTTCAAAAGGAACCTTGATGATTGGATGGGAGAAAGGAAATTCATCCTAGGGATCATGTCAGTCGCCCTGCTAGACAGGGGTCCAGGGAAGTAAATAGTGTGGGAAGAAATAGTCAGGGAATTCTTATGGCTTGGCTTGTATAGGCCCTAGGGCCAATAGCCTAGTACCAACCTATGAACCTATGAACAAGCCTCTTAAATGGGGTACATTACTACATCTGCCAGCTGGTCTCCAATTGTCATAGCAGGACTGTAACTGGGAGCTGCAGAGACAGCATGGGCCACTTCACCACTAGACTGGTAAATAATCATGTTGTACAGAATGCAACATGCAGTAAACATCCTGCACACAGCAGCTAAGTCATACCAAAAGGCATGCCCAGACTCATCCAGGAACCTAATATGACTCTAAAGGAGACCAAATGCTCCAGTGGATATTCAGCATCAAAAGAAAGATAAAAAAAAAGAGGAAAAGAAAAGAGGAGGGGGAACAAAAATAAAAAGTGGTTTAGTATTCAGCTATACATTTTCCAATGAATAGTTACCTAAATAAAATTGAAAAACGAGAAAAAAAAAAAGAATTTCCCACTTACCAACAAGATGACCACTGGGAATCTTACCATTGGGGAAGAGGTGGTAGAGTAAGTAAGTGTGCCAGATATAGGAATCATGTGCACTGCCAGGATTCTGGGCAGGGACTTTGACCTGCAAGCATCTCAGACCACCTGGCAATTAATGGGATGGTAGCACTTCTTATTGTGGTACCACACCCTATGGATGAGATGGGGCCCTACTTGCAAATTGTATCCAATCTATTATAGTCAGTACCTCATAGAAATCTGCACCTTATAAAAGGCACATATAGTTCTGGCTCAGTCCTGAGGCAACACTTGGAAATATGTATACTGATCCAGAGATGCCAAGAGTACATCCAAGAACTGATGCAGTACCCATGAGGGGGAAGCCTGTGAGATACCAGTGTCCCCAGTCTGTCCCTAGAAGGTTCCTGTCGTACCTTGGTACCTTAATATCCACAAGGACAGGAAGTCCATGCATTTCTCCAATACCACCACAATTATACATGCTCACTATGACCCTTATAATATGCCTGCACACTAAAAACCTATTTATTATCTTCTGATTGTTAAAATTCTGAGTTATTCTATGCCTATATCTCCACCTTTTTGGCCAGTGAATGGCACTGGGTGAAAGCAGTTTATGATCAGGCAAGACAAGCAGCTAGCAATGAACACAATGCAAAATAGAATAGGCAAAACTCCTCTTTATATAACATATCTGCCTATGGAGGAAAAAAAGCAGGATAATTTCACTATGAAAAGCAAAAAGGTGAAAGCATGCGCCATAACCATATACCATTTTACATCATCCCTCATTTACATCTCATTAAGACTTAATTTACTCAGGCTTATTTGGAGCCATTGCACATTAGCATAACTGGCTTCTATGAATCATGCCTTAACTGTTCTCATTCATGGTTAACACAAATAGCCTAATGCATTCATATAATGACTATAATACCACCAAATATCACAGTTAAAACATTTTATTGTAATAACAGATTCTTAGTACATTTACACAAGACTGAAATACAAATCAGCAAATTACAAATAAATAAATAAATAAATAAATAAATAAATAAATAAAATTAAACTGTTTTCCATATTTGGGAGGAAATGATTTCCTGAAAAAAAACTGCCTAGAATGAAAATATTCAACAAAGCCTTAAAATGCAATCAAATGTGTTAGAAATGTGAACAGAATATTGATGCACAAGTCAGATTCCGAACAGGGTGTGATCATTTCACAAATGCATTTCTTCCACCCCTGTATCAAAACTATTTTTCTTGGATTAAAACATGGATATGACAACCTGACTACTTCTATCAAACTTTCCTTTCTCTCTCTTTATGCAAACATTTCTGCTCAGATTGCAGGTATACAGTAGTGTACCAGTCATCAGCTAAATAAATGCAGTTGAACTAAAACATGGTTTGGTATAGATGAAGGTCATTGCTGAATTACTCAGCTCTTGGCTAATGTAGTGTAATGGCTCTTGAAGGTCTAACGTCAAATGATGTACATTAAGAGAAGTAAACATTTGCCTCTAAGGTAATTTTTATTTTATTTTCCAGTAAAAGAGGTTGTGTGTCCTCACTCAGATCATTAGCTAAGCTACATCTTACAGTTTGAATTTAGACACTTCTCATTTACTAAGCGATGACTATCAGTTTTCTGCTTACTTAAACTGAAATCATAATTTAGTATTATTAATATTTTTTTTTAATTATTAGGTGGCCGAATTTCCCATTCAGTATACAACACCTTGGCTGGGATTCACAGATGAGTGCTGTGCAGGTATGTAGTGACACTGTTTGGTGATTCATTTACAGCAAAGAAGGCATACATTCAGCATTGTCTTTAGATAGTAAGCACCCTGTACATATCTGCTATACATACTAATTAGCTATGTGCTATGCAGTGTATCTCTGTTAATCCCAACCCTTGAATTTCATTTAAAATGGGGTGTAGAGATATGAAGAGTAAAGCATTTGCATTTACCTAAGTGCATAGAAATAAAAGGAGGAGGAGAGCTAATGCAACACGCTGATCATTTTTTATTCTTAATGATATTACGGTTTCACTTCAAAACGTCAAAAACTTATAACATCTAATTTCAAAACAGCGAAACCATAATATTGAAATAAATTCAAAACATCTAAAACTCATCACATCGAATTTCACAACACTGAAAAAGTATAAAATTTAGTAGTGTATCATCAAACATGTAAATGTTACAGTTTATTCTGTTAATCTGTATATAGTGTTTATTATGCCACTCTGTATGTGTTTTTAGGCCATACAGGTAAGTGATTTAGGCATTATGTGTACATTCTTTATGGTGACCACGATACAGTAGGGTTAGGAAATTAACTTTTTCCCACTGTAGTGTGATCTTGGAGTTGGTATATTCAATTTACGTGGGGGGGGGGTGCAGGGCGGTTGCCCCTCCTGCAGAAATGTTGGTGTTGTTATAGGTGGAGGGGATGTTATTTATATTTGCTTTGTAGTTTTCATTGTTGTGAGATTCGATGTTATGAGTTTTAGATGTTTTGAATTTTCGATCTTGTGGTTTCGCTGTTTTGAAATTAGATGCTATGAGTTTCTGATGTTTTGGAGTAGAACCAATATTACATATGATGGATGAAGTACAGCCACACTTCTTTGCTTCTATGGAACTGATGTCACAGTTTTTACATCCTACCAAACCATGTGAAAAAAAAAGTGCATGTAGCTACCAGACTTATTAAGCAACCATTTAATCCTAAGCTTAGTGAAAGTTTACACAGGCACAAAATCTCAATATTAAACTATTAGATCCAAGGGTCTGCCAATACCCAAGCACAATCCCAAAAAAAAAAAAATTCACACAACTGACCATGCCATTTTTGTACTAACATCCAAAATGTAGTTCTGCTTCCCCTCCTTTCACAGCAGTGATTCAAACTACAAAAATTCATTTTACAACTCTGTGCTCTCCTCAGTAAAACCCAAAATGCCATTGTGTAAGTGAATCTAATTTTAGCCATTTCCATTCCTTTTTTTTTCTCCAGTTGAACTGCTCCACAATTTGTCTTTTCTTATCAAATATAATTTAAATAGGTCTAGTTCAACACTAGAGCCATTAAACATAATAACAATGTTTCTTTTTGTTGACGTAACTGGATAGTAACAACCAAAGAGATAACGTTACCTTGGGACCACAATTAGGTCTCAGTAGAAACAAATTTCAGTTTCATTCAACCATTTAAGTCTTTTGTCCAGGTAAAGGACTTCTTCAGAACTTGCAAACACAAACAAACAAGCATACATACACACATACACACACACACACACACACACACACACACACACACACACACACACACACACACACACACACACACACACACACGCACACGCACACACACACACGCACACACACACACACACATTTATTCAATGGAACAGTCATGTGGCATTCATGGTAATTTAAATTTAAAAGCACCAGCTTAAAATAATTTAAATATTAAACAGAGAAATATAAGTAGTAAAAACAATGCTTTAGTTAAGATGCTGCTAACTGAAATGCAGTTTTTTATCCCTTGGGGTATCCTACATCCAAATCCAGCAGCCATTTGCCAGACAAGTTCTGTGATGTCAATTCTAAGCTTCCAAGGCCCATCCCTAGGGTCAGCTGGGGCATCTTCCAAGATGCAAATAAATATCCTTCAGTGTTGCAATCTAACGTGTCCATACAGAAATGCAGTCTTCTTGGTTTTAGCATATAAATGTTCATATTTTCTTTTTCACATATAAGGAAGTACATTTGGGTTTACTCATGAAGTCATTGAGATTAGCTTGAAAGGTAGACAAAACAGTACTTTATTATATTCTTGGTAAGAAATCTTTAGATACTTTCTGTGCATCACTTTATAGATATCAAAAGGTGTACTGTATTCAAAGACTGGTCTGATAAGAAAAGAGCACAGTCAATGGTTGACTTCTTTGGATCTTAAAGATATTCCCTTTTGCAAATTTGTAGATACCATTTCCCAGTTCATTCACCTAGTTACTTTCTATTGTTTCAGGTTTCAACTCAGTGCTAACTGCAATACATTAAATGTCATTTATTTAGCTAAGTGCACTGCTTGTCAAGCATTCTACGTAGGCAAGACAGACAGATGCCTACGAGATAGAATAAGGGAACACCTTTATCACATCCGCACACTGTCTCCATGCAGTGCACTTTCTAAACACATTATAGACAGTGACAATACTCATTCATTTGTATTCTTAGTTATACAGATCAATGAACCCAGTGTTAGGGGAGGGGATATATGCAATTACACTGAAACACTGGAATTAAAATGGATTATCAGACTAAGAGCAGACCAGAGACCAGGTCTGAATGACAAAATTCCGTTGAAACCTGTTCTTAAGAATAGGAGACTTAATGTGAGATAAACATATATATTTTACAATGGTAACAAATGTTTTATATTTGCCTTTATACACAGAGGTGTATTTTTTACATGTGTATATTGTTTATATATATCGTTTTTTATATACATTTTTTATATATATATATATTGTTTATTTCTGCTGCTTGAATAAGCCTCAGTGACTGCTGGATTTATGCTGATTTTGTTGCCAGCCTTGGTTTGCTCCTGTACTTCTTTTTTGGATGATTTATTTATTTTATTAGTAACAGGAGCATTTGGACCATGGTAACACTTACTCTTACAGTATATTTTATTTATTTTATTAGTAACAGGAGCATTTGGACCGTGGTAACACTTACTCTTACAGTATATTTTATTTATTTTATTAGTAACAGGAGCATTTGGACCGTGGTAACACTTAATCTTATAGTATATTTTATTTATTTTATTAGTAACAGGAGCATTTGGACCATGATAACACTTACTCTTATAGTATATTTTATTTATTTTATTAGTAACAGGAGCATTTGGACCGTGATAACACTTACTCTTATAGTATATTTTATTTATTTTATTAGTAACAGGAGCATTTGGACCGTGATAACACTTACTCTTACAGTATATTTTATTTATTTTATTAGTAACAGGAGCATTTGGACCGTGATAACACTTACTCTTACAGTATATTTTATTTATTTTATTAGTAACAGGAGCATTTGGACCGTGATAACACTTACTTACTTACAGTATATTTTATTTATTTTATTAGTAACAGGAGCATTTGGACTGTGATAACACTTACTCTTATAGTATATTTTATTTATTTTATTAGTAACAGGAGCATTTGGACCATGGTAACACTTACTCTTACAGTATATTTTATTTATTTTATTAGTAACAGGAGCATTTGGACCGTGGTAACACTTACTCTTACAGTATATTTTATTTATTTTATTAGTAACAGGAGCATTTGGACCATGATAACACTTACTCTTACAGTATATTTTATTTATTTTATTAGTAACAGGAGCATTTGGACCGTGATAACACTTACTCTTACAGTATATTTTATTTATTTTATTAGTAACAGGAGCATTTGGACCATGATAACACTTACTCATATAGTATATTTTATTTATTTTATTAGTAACAGGAGCATTTGGACCGTGATAACACTTACTCTTATAGTATATTTTATTTAGAAGAAGCCCGATGATACGAAGCCATAACACTGGTTCTACCATTGTTGCTATTTTCATTGTAGTCTGAGTATCTTACTAATGATTTTAAATCATTTTAAGGTATTTTAATATTATATTCAATACACAACATGTAGATTTCCTATAAGGAAATTCAAGTACCCTTACAAATAAATCTTTGCATAAAAAATTTAATTTTTTCATAACACGCATATCAGAATTCCAAATCCCTGACTTCAGGAAAACCTATCAATTCCTTCCTGAAAATGTGTATAGCTAATATGGATAAGTGAACTGAATGAAGGCTGCTTATTTCAGAGTTTTTTATCATTCAGTGAATATTAATATTTATGGAGGTAAGAATCCTATATCATAAATACCTTACAGATGGTTTCACTTGAATTAAACCAAATCATCAACAGCAACACTTATTTTAACTAATTGTTGTTTCAACATAAAACTCAACAAATAGAAATATTAAAGAAATATTTTCTTTTATGAGAACATTTTAAGCATATCTCCCCTTCTTGAGAAACATTGCTTTGAACTTCTAATTGATTCTTTAAATATATCATGTTCCTCTTATTTATTCATGGAACCCCCCAACTTTTAAGTGTGTCACTCAAAACTACATTCTGAATTAAATTGGGATCTAAATCAGAATCGAGTCCTTTGTTAGAGAAATTAGAAATGTGAGGGCAAATGAGAAAGTTGATGAAAAATTGTTTGTAGTCACATCCAGTAAAAATTAAGAAACAAGTCACTTACTTACAGTTACTTTAAAAACTCAATAACTATGTAAATAAAATCAATCAATAGACAGACAAAATAATCCAGAACACTTTCCAGAAAATATTTTAAATATAGTTCATACAGGATAAAAGAGTACTTCATCACCTAACTCTGAAGTGTTTAGAGGGCTGGGCACAAGTATAATTTTATAGATACTATTTATTTTATTTAACATTTGTTGACCTGGCTAGTCTAGCTGGATATATATCCATTTTCAGTAGAGGCCCAGGGAGAAAAGCTCCAAGACAGATACAAACAGGCAATAAGTTTTGTTACAAAACAAAACAGGAAGTAGACATAGAAGATATTTTTATGCATTTAACAGTACACTTCATAAAACTATATATAAAGTGCAGAGCAAGATATATACGTGTGCTAGTGGCTAAAAAATAGTATCCAGGTTCTTACTGCATGGTTTCCATTGCACTACAGAAGATTAATTTAGTGGAGAGAACAGCTAGAAAAGATATTAGTAGCAGTAATTATAGGTTAGCAGGGTTGCTACAAGGGCACAGCCAGTGTGTTTTGAAGATGGTTTTAAGTATTTGTTTGAAGAGTAGCAAGGATGGAAGGGAAATAAGTTCAATAGGTAGAAAGTTCCAGTTTTAATTTATTTATTATTCCTATTTATTACAATTTATTAAGCACATTTTCTCTTAAACACACATTTATTTCAAAGCCAATCAAATACTAATCACCAACTTACCTGGAACATAATCAACATTCACAGGGTAAGCAAGCTTTAAGTGTAAGAGTAAATGCCTCAAATGAGGTTTGGTAACAAACCAATTTGTCCAGGGACATCTTCAGAAGGGGGTTAGATATATATATTAGTGGCAGTAAAAGGGTTGGGGGAGAATAAAGGGTTAATTGGAAAGAGGGATGATTGGGAGGAAATGAGGTAAGGGTGGGAAAGGGCTTAAGGGGGTTTAGACAAGTGTAGCTGGGTAAGTGATCACATTTTGGCATACACTTGGTATATAATGCAGGCTTATGTCCATAATGACCAGTAGGTGCTTTGGTAGACAGGTAGGCCTTGGGTTGATGGTGATATGGACAGAGGTGAGTGATAGTGGTATTTTTTTTTGTTTTTTTTTAAGAGTGGTATAATGGGGGGGGGTGCAGGTTAGATTATTTAGAAGGTGAAGTATCTGGCTTGCTGGGTGTTATGGCTGTTCTTGGGTGACTGGTTTATTTCAGTTGCTTTGACTAGGTTGCTTGGGATGGTGGTCATTTCATTGTTTCAGCGCTCCCAAAGGTCACAATTTACTTTTAATATTCCCTTTAACTGGTTGATGGGCAGACTGGTGCTTTGTGGGAGATGGTGTTCGGCTGGCGCCCCTCTCATTTTGATGGTTGGTGGTGGTGGTCTGCGAGTTCAACTCCCAATGATATTATGTAGGGTTGTAGTCATTATTTGGGTTTTGGTGGTGCTGTTTTCTCCTTCTGTGTTTTGTGCAGTTTTGGTCTTGGCTGGATCTGGAGTTTGGTGGACTTCCTGCTTTTTGTGGAGGAAGCCCAATGGATTTTGCTGCCTGGGCCACTCTCTGCTTCTATCTACAGTAGACATGCTCATTGTTTTTGGTTGGTTTGTTTGATTGCGTCCATGGTGTCACTGCCTTCTGCAGTGCCTAAAAGGAAAAGGGGGAAAAATGGACAGCTGGGGGGTGTGACCATGTTTGTAGAGCGTTTGCGGCATTTAGTGACTTTTGCATCGGCAGGACATAGAGGCAATTAAAAAAAAAAAAAAAAGAGGACGGCAGGGGAAGCCTCTCGGGTGGCTGTTTTTTGCAGAAGGTAAGCCTGGTGAGTGTTGCTTTGGTGGGAGCATAATGGATTTGTGTGCTTTGCTGTTGTCCAGTAAGGGGGTGGCCAAGGCAGATATTGCGTGAGAGGTGGAGATTGTCTTGTTTGCGGCTGACATCTGCTTTTTTTTGTCCAGACCACTCTGTAATGTGTTTTCGTGAGCCACGAGGCACCCGTGAGTACCTCTCGGGGGGGGGGGGGGGTGCTCTCTAGATTCCATGTCTTTTACAAAAAGAAAAACAAAAAAAAAAAAAAAATGCATGTTGGTTAGCGCCTTTAGGTTTATTGGAACTGGGATGTCTTTTATGACTACAGTTACCTCACTCGCTTGCAAGGTAATGAACCATTTATTTAAGGTTTTACTAGAGTGATTTGTTATTTCAAGGTTTGAATGGCATGTTGAGTGGTTGCTGTTTTGATCGCTCCCCATCTTGCGGGCATAGTGAAAGTGGGATCCATCCAGTAATAATGACTGTCTCCTCCACATGATCAGTGAGGCTGTAACAGTCATGAAGGGGTTGGCATGCTTTGGGAGTCACGATAGGATTGCCTCCCATCATTTGCGCATGGAAGCTAAGTGAGCATGCTTTTCAACTGTCCAGGTTTTCACGTTTTTTGTTCTCTTCTTCAGAGTTTGTTGTTGTTAGAGTCAACTTCAGTGGGTTTTCACAGTTGTGTGAACAGAATGAGTACTTTTTATAATTCAGTTAGCATAGCTATTAAACCTTATTGTGTACTGGTTTTCTTTTGTAACATGCTTTGCGAGTCCCATCCATCAGTATTGCATTGTATCTATCAAAATATAAATGCATAAGAACAAAGGAACAGTACTTAGGATAGCCCTCATCTAGCTTATATTAAATGCAGTAAATAAAGTGCTGACAGCCATTAGCTGCTGGGTTCTGGTGATGAGGTAATTACAAGCATAATTAATCAAACTAAATTGTTTGGGGCATCATAGGTTACATGTCAAGCTCACTTGATGTTTTTATGAAACATAACACAAGGACAAAATAATTCAGCCTGCTCATTTTGTGGTGGGGGAAGGAAAATTGATTCTCTCAGAATATAGTCTCTGTCCGTAGTCCATATTTTGTTGTGAAGTTAAATTATATACTACTGTGTCAGGAGGTGTACCAGTGTAATTAATCATTTTATTACAATTACATTGAGATTCAAGGTAAGGAAACAGTGACAGACTTGGGAGTTAAAAGTCCGTGGGTGGGGTTGGTTGCGGTTGTGTTTGGGGTTGCTTTGTGGTATTTGTGAATCCTTGCAGATAGGTGGCAGGGACAATGATAGACATTTGAACTTTAACCATTACGCTTGCGGAAGACTTGTGTGAAGCTTGTTGTAGGTAGTGCCTTATTCTCTGACCTTTGTCTAATGGTTACTGGTGGATTCAACTTAGCAGTCGAGAGGTATGCCTTTGTTTATATTTTAAGTCAGTAGTGTGCGTACTGGTTCGCAAAGTGGCCGAAGTTTACAGACCAGCATTTACGCAGGTTAGTAACTGTAGTGATTGTTCATTGCTGCACCAGAACAGTTACAGATGAGCTGCTTTGCTATCAATTGCAGAAGTTGGGTGTGGTGGAAGGGCATTCCACTCAGACGTTTCATATGGCATACTTATGGTATGAAGGTTCCAGTGATTGCTTGTGCGGAGTTTCAGAAAGTTTATAATTTGAATCGAGTTGGACTGTTACATATAGGATTTATGGTTTCAATTCAGGGCTGGCAGTGAGAGTGGGTTCACTGTTACAGTTGGGGGGTTTTAGTAAGGGTGTTCTCCTGTTTCAGAACATACCCTGCAATTTCTGGACTTCTGCAGAGTGTTCAGATTTTGACGCATGTCTGTGATCTGCTCCTCATAAGGACTGATGTCGTGCTGGTGGATTGCTGTCTTCTTCTCATAAGGATTGGGGTCTTCCTGGTGGACTACTGTTAGGGTCAGAGGTAGGTTGGACCTGCTTTTTATCCGGATTGTTTTGCTGGCAGAGTGCAAGTATGGTCAGAGGTTGAAGTCACTGTATGAAAAACTTTTGAATGTGGAGTTGAGCCTTGGTCCCTCTTTCACTTATACCTTTGACTTGATTCCTTTTGTATTCATAATCACAGGTGTAGTATGCAACTCGGTAAAGTTTGCTGTGGATATAATGTTATAAGGGAATGTTTCCACTTGCCTCCTATTTTGGGTTTTTTTGTTGTCTACATTTTGTTATAATCCTTTAAATTCTTTTGCAGAGGAGGCAACAGAGAAGGATGGCTGAGTGACAGTAGAGCCCAAGGTGTCCCACAGTGCAGGAGAAATTATCCTCCATGGAACAACAGTAGATGGTGGCAGATGGGCATGGCAAGATGACCCTGGAATTCATTGGTTTAGTAGGGATGGAGACTGCATCTTTGCCTCAGGTTTTGGTCTGTTTCTCAGAAAATTGTTGTTTTGGTGAATGATTAGTGAGTTATTAAGAACTGAGTTTGGAAGATGGCGTATATTTGGGTCTTGGATTTCATGCCCTAAGGAAATTCATGCTTATGAGGGGGTTCAAAACATGGTCTAAGTTTGTAAGAGTAATATTTAAAAAGTTGCCAAGGCCTTAATTTCAGATTTTATACTTTTTCAAAATTCATGGCAATGCAGACCCTGTTTTAGCCAGTTTTGCTAAGAGGTATAGTTAGAGTTTTGGTGAGGAGGGGATGTTTACCCTCTGCTTAATGTGCACATTACTGGGACTAGTCTGAGAGCTGGGACAGTGACTAAAATTACTGATTTAGTTTATCATTTACAAAGTTTCCTCATCCTTAAGTTTCATTGTGGTGGCACAGACGTCTTGGCAGTGCTTAAGGTTAGGGTTTTTGGTTTAGGCTTGTGTAGAGGATTTAGTTTTCCTTTCTTTTGAAGATCACAATGAGGTCACAGACAAGGAAGTGCATAATGGGCATCACTTGGTAGCTTGAAGGAAATGGAGTTCCAAAATGTGGCCTTTTCTGGGGGATGAAGCTGTCCCTCAATTAGGTGTTGCTGTTGTCACATACCAGGTTAAGGTTTGAGTGTGTTTCACTGCTAACAATTTAATTATGTTTTGGGCTGGTAGGAGTGTTTTGGTACACACAGGATGTGAATGTGAGTAGGATATGTGGGAAACTGTGGGTGGGTTTACCCTGAAGGTAGAAAAGCTTATGTAAGGCATCATTTGCAGTTTCATTACCCATATAGTTTATTCTTCTAAACTTACCTGATGCAGAGGTAGTTAAGGGAAGGAAACCTTTGAATGGGAACTTTAGGACAAGCAGCAGAGTAAGGACATGTAGCTGTTGGGTTCTTGAGGCCATGTGTTGTCCAGCTGCTGGAATAATTGTCATGAGGCTTACTGAAGCGGCTCAATGCTTATCATTTGGGAGTACTTTGTTGGGATGTCTTTCGGAAAATGGATAGGAAAATTGATTGGGATTTCTGTTCCTTGATAAATGAGTTCATGATCAGTTGGGTGATATAATTTAAAGGGGATGGGGTTATGGTTTGTTGGAAAGATTAGGGTTTATTTCAATTTTTTAATACGCCAGTGGTATGGTTGGTGTGTTTGTGCTGCTAAAATGTCATGTTGGTCTTTTTAATGTTTCACTGCTTATCATTGGATAATGGGTGTGAGGGCAGGATTGCTATTAGATTAAATTTTGAAAGGGTTGGGGTAGTTTGAGAAGGAACTGGCTTTTATTATTGGTGATGAGGTGATTGGTTGGGATACAGAGTTCAAGGGTTATAGTTTTTGAAGGTTTATGTTAAGCCGTATTTAGTTTTGGAATGTGTGAGGGTCAACAAAGGCTAGGATGGCCATTATGTGCTATGTTTATATTGGAGAGTTGGGGGGATTGGCATGATAGTTCTGGACTTTGATATAGGGCTGCTGTTAGGATGATGATAGATAATTTGCCTTACATGGTTCCTTGTGGCATTGGATCTAAGGTTTTGGTGTTGCCTAGGACGGGTAAAGTCCTGGGGGCTCATTACGTAATTAATATTGGTAGTTGGAATGAATGAGAAGTTAGTTAATATACAGAAGTTATGCAAAGATATGTTTATTTTAGTATTGGGAAAGGGATTTTTGATTTAACTGTTAGTCAAGTGGTGACTTTTGGTGTTTATAGGACAGGGCTTTTGAGGGTAGACAGGGATCCAGTTGGGTTTATAGAAGAGGGGTACACCAAATGATGTTTAACTGAATCACCCCTTCCCCCTTGGGTATGGGGGTTAGGTGGTTGAAATTCTGGTAGGATAGAAGGGGAACAACCTGTTCAGGCTTAGAAGAGGGACACGCTTACCCTCTTGTGTTCTCTCTCTTGTGTTTGGATGCTCATTTCAAGGATTTGGGAAAGGAAAGTGAGCAGCTGGAAGATGCTTGCTAAATAAATAAGCAAGTGGAGGTAAGGACGCTGTTTATTTGGTTGGAAGGTATTTCAATAAATGGTGTATGAAGTGAGTTGGGGACGCTACTTCATAAGTGCAGTAAGCAAGCAGAGGTATGGATGCTGCTTACTGGGTCAGGATGCATAAGGTCATGTCATCCTGAATTATTTGTTTGGATGGGTAATTCAATAAATGGGATATAAAGCTGAATGGGGCAGGATGAGTAGGTACGCTGTCCTGATTAACATTACAAGGATGTTTATGCTGTGATTAAATGGGATATGAAGCGAGTTCTTGGATGATGCTTCATAAGTAAAGTAAGCAAGCTGAGCTATGGATGCTGCTTACTGGGGCGGGATAAGTAGGTACACTGTCCTGATTAACATTATAAGGATGTTTATGCTGTGATTAATATCAACTATATTATGTTCAAGTCTAATTAATAAATGTTCGTTATCAAAGTTATGTTATGGAAGTTTAATAAAGGTCATCAAATGTTAATCGGTGTGATGTGTTTATTGAAGGGGACCGGAACAAAATATGTTCTAATTTAAACCACTTCAGTTCTGAAAACTCTTTTTACATTTTTACAAGTTCTACATGCTCAACATCCCATACATGCCTCTGTCACACAAGGAACAAATCAGTCCAATTTTCATTTTTTTTGTATTAACTTCTGATATTAGCAAGACTTCTAGGTACTTTTTTAGACTGAATCTGGGTGTGCAACTTTAATAAGTGACTTCTGAGAGTCATAATGTCTGCAAGTTAATATGAAGGGAATCAATCTACATTTTATATATATATATATATATATATATATATAGATATATATGTAAATATATATAAATATATATATATATATATATATATGTGTGTGTGTGTGTGTGTGTGTGTGCGTATGCACACACATATATGCACATATACATACATTATATCTCAACATCATCATCTTCTTTCGCCTGTTCCCGTTAGGGGTCGCCACAGCAGATCATCTGTTTCCATTTCTTCCTGTCCTCTGCATCTTGCTCTGTCACACCAACCACCAGCATGTCCTCTCTCAACATATCCATAAACCTTATCTTAGGCCTTCCTCTTTTCCTGTTACCTGGTAGCGTCATCCTTAGCATCTTTTTCCCAATATACTCAGCATCCCTCCTCAGCACATGTCTAAACCAACGTAATCTTGCCTCTTTGGCTTTGTCTCCAAACCTTCCAACCTGGGCTGACCCTCTAATATACTTATTCCTAATCCTGAGCACCCTCATCACACCCAGTGCAAATCTTAACATCTTTAACTCTGGCACATCCAGCTCTAACTCCTGCCTTTTTGTCAATGCCACTGTCTCCAACCTATATAACATAAGGGTCTATATTATAACATCGAATCTTACAAAGATCGAATGTTATAATATTAAACCCATAATGTTGAATGCTGAAAACAGCAAAGGTGCAGGACACCAAATTCTTTCCCAGGGAAAGAATTTGGTGGGTCATTGCTGTGGTTTTGCTGTTTTCAGCGCTCGATATGTTGGAGCGTTACGGGTCAGGTTCAGGTAAGTCTGCGATTATGTGTAGGTTAGGGGGCAGGTTAGGTGAGTTAGGGTTAGGGAACGGGTCAGGTAAGTGTGCGGTCGTGTGGACGTTAGTGTTAGGGTGCAGGTCAGGTAAGTGTGCGATTGTGTGTAGCTTAGGCTTAGGGGGCGGGTTAGGTGAGTTAGGGTTATGGCGCGGGACAGGTAAGTGTGCGGTTGTGTGTAGGTTAGGGTTAGGGGGCGAGTTAGGTGAGTTAGGTTTAGTGTGCGGGTGAGGTGAGTGTGTGATAGTGATGGACCTTAGGGTTAGGGTTGGGTTAAGATAAGTGGATAGCTAGTAGTGTATGTAAAGTTTAGTTTAGGTTTAGGTGTAGGATTTTAAGTGTATGTGTGGGGATTGCTGTTTTTTGTGTGTGTTTGTGTTGTGTGTATGTTTCTCGGAATAGCGATTTTTTCCCCTGGAAAAAAATCGCTATTCTGACTGTTTGATGTTTGCGGATTTCAGTGTTTAGGGTTCGAAATTATAACATTTGATCTTTGTAGATTTTGATGTTATAATATAGACCCATAACATAGCTGGTCTCACTACCCTCTTGTAAACCTTCCCTTTCACTCTTACTGGTACTCGTCTGTCACAAATCACTCCTGACACTCTTCTCCACCCACTCCATCCTGCCTGTACTCTCTTCTTCACCTCTCTTCCACACTCACTATTACTCTGAACTGCTGATCCCAAGTATTTAAACTCATCCACCTTCGCCACCTCTACTCCTTGCATCCTCCCCATTCCTCTATCCTCCCTCTCATTCATATGCATACATTCTGTCTTAGTCCTGCTGACCTTCATTCCTCTTCTCTCTAGGGCATATCTCCATCTCTCCAGGGTCTTCTCCACCTGTTCCCTACTCTCACTACAGATCACAATGTCATCTGCAAACATCATAGTCCACCGGGATTCCTGTCTGATCTCGCCTGTCAACCTGTCCATCACCATTATACACACACACACACACACACACACACACACACACACACACACACACACACACACACACACATATATGTGTGTATATGCACACACATATATGCACATATACATACATTTTATATATATATATATATATATATATATATATATACACACACACACACACACACACATATATATGTGTGTATATATATATATATATATATATATATATATATATATATATATATATATATATGTGTGTGTGTGTGTGTGTGTGTGTGTGTGTGTGTGTGTGTGTGTATATGCACACATATATGCACACACCCACACACGTATATATATATATAGATATATATATATATATATATATATATATGTGTGTGTGTATATATATATATATTTATATATATATATATATATATATCTATATATATATATATATATATATATATATCTATATATATATATATATATATATATATATATATATATTTTTTTAAATCTGACAAGGCCTATACAAGTAAACAAATGAAAAGGGATGTTAGATTTCAAGAGACTGTTTATAAATTGGGCAGAAGTAAATGGAAGTGTAATAAATCTATCTTGAAATTCACTCATAATTTGGGATATAGTACAGAATCTAGTGGATCAGAAATGTCTTCGAATGCATTGAGTACCAATACTGAAAATGATATGGGGTACATAACAGATGTTGATTCACCTAAATGTAAGAAAACCAAGTCCAGAACTAGCCCTTTAGACGGGGCGGTAAAAAGCACCATAAGCAAAGGAGAGATACAGGTGGAGAGAATTTTTAGGAACCTGATGACCGAATAGAACAAGAAGATGGACTTATGGTTAATTTAACTGACTATAATTTAACAAATGATGAAAGAGCTGTTCTTAATAAAGGGTTAAACTATGTACCTTCACATTTTTTGTCCCGGTATGATGTTTGTATGGATATAAAGCATTTCTGTAGAATGTTAAATTTGAAGTACTTTTTTCATAACAGAAGTGAAATGTCATATGTGGTACCTTATTTTAAGGTTAAAAAAAGTTATTTTGTACCACCTTATCATTCTAGAGTCAAACTCTTTGAAGATAGTGTGTTACATGAATTGCACATTAATCAGAATTACATTTTCAAACATCATGGTGACAATTTAACTTTTAAAGAGAGGTCGGCTTTAAAACATTTGAGGGAAAGCAGGGACATTGTGATATTTCAGGCTGACAAGGGTGGGGCTGTAGTACTTTGGAAAACTTCTGAATATATTAGTGAAGTTAACAAGCAGCTTAATGATGGCAGATTTTATTATAAAGTGCCTTTGGATCCGACAGCTGACTTTAAACGTAAAATAGCTGAAATGTTAGTGGAATATAATAAATACGGTTATATTACAGAAACATTAGTAAGAGAACTAATGGTAGAATGTCCTAGACCACAAGCATTCTATATTTTACCAAAGATACACAAAAATGTGTTTCCCCCACCCGGGAGAACGATAGTGTCAGGAACTGGGTTTTTAACTGAATCTATCTCTATGTACTTAGAATTTCAGTTTAAGCCCTTATTGTAGTTGGTTAGTTCAAGGTTAAAAGATACTAATGAGTTTCTGGAACTTGTTAATGATTTATAAATAACAATTAGTTATGTACTCACCATAACGTCAGATGTATGTGGTCCATCTCACCTACATTCTTAACTGACGGGTTCGGAGCCGATTCTCGGCTCCGATTCGGCTGCTATTTACTAGCTCGAAGTCTCTGATTGGCTGGGCTAGCCCTAGTATCCCAAGATGCACCACACCCAAACCCCCAGATCTTGTTTGCCAATAATATAACAGAATGACATACACAACCTCCTAGAAATAACATAAGGAGGAAGAGAGAAAAAATAACATTCTCAGAAGGGTCTAAGAACATAATCTCCTCCAAGTCCAACAGGTCGGGGGACGGTGGGCGGGTACGTAAGAATGTAGGCGAGATGGACTACATACAGCTGACGTTATGGTGAGTACATAACTAATTGATGTAATGTGGTCCTATCTCGCCACATTCTTAACTGACGGGACAGCGTTCCTATCACCTACATTCTGGGAGGCTCACTGACAATACTCCTGAGCACTGTGGAACCAAAGGAAGCCCAGTCTCTAGACACCAAATCAAGCTTGTAATGAGAAACAAAGGTGTGCAGAGAGGACCAGGTGGCCGCAGCACAGATGTCATCCAAGGAGAGCCTAGCATGATAAGCTACTGATGCAGCCATGGCCCTGGTAGAATGAGCCTTAACTGGGAAAAGTAAACCTTTGCCTGCTGATGCATAAATAAAGGAGATACAGTCCTTAACCCATTTAGCAATAGTACCTTTAGTCACAGGGCTACCATTCTTGTTCTCTGAGAAGGACACAAACAATTGATCCGATTTCCTGTGGGGTTGTATCCTGTGCAAATAAAACCTTAGTTGTCTATGAACATCCAACTGGTGGAATTTGAATTCCGCTTCATTTGAAAAGTTTGGAAAGAAAACTGGTAACTCAATGGATTGGTGAAGACAAAAGGTAGAAGATACCTTAGGAAGGAAGGAGGGGTTGAGTCTCAAGGAAACCCTATCCTTATGAAAGACCAAATACGGGGGCTTTATGGAAAGGACCTGACGCTCTGATACCCTCTTGACTGAAGTAATGGTGACCAGAAAGGCTGTCTTCCAAGACAAATATTTTAATCCACAAGTGTCAGCCGGTTCAAAGGGGGTAGAAGTTAAGGTTTGAAGCACCAAACTTAAATCCCATGGTGAAACTGGTTGTGACAATGGTGGACGGAATAACCAGGCTCCTTTCAGGAAGGCTTTACAAAGTTTATGGCCCATAAGGGAAGGCTCATGTGAGACGTGAAAGTTAGAAATGGCCGCCAGCTGTACCTTAATAGTGGAGGTAGCGGAACCCTGTTTGAAGAGCATAGCCAAAAAATCTAATACCGCTGACAAGGGGGCTGTGAAGGGATCTAGATTGTGTGCTTCAGCCCAGATAGAAAATCTTTTCCATTTGCTAGAGTATAGTTTTCTGGTAGACGACTTGTGGGAGGACGACAGAATATGCAACACCTCAGGTGAAAAGGAATGTAGTCTAACTAAGGATGGAAGTGGAGCAGCCACGCTGTCAACCTGAGGGTCCGTAGGGATGGATGGAACTGACCCGACTGATGAGTCAATAGGTCTGGTACTGGTTCCAGAGTCCAAGGGCCATCCACTGTATACTTCTGAAGAAAGGGGAACCAAACTTGACGAGGCCAGTATGGTGCGATAAGAATCATCTTGCTTCCCAAGGAAGCTGCCTTCTGAATCACTCTTGATAATAGAGGGAACGGAGGGAAGGCATAGAGAAGACCTGGGGGCCAATCATGGGCTAGTGCATCCCTGGGTGACTCCCCCAGGGGGGGGGGATCAGAGTGAAGTACCTGCTGCACTTGGCATTGAGGGGGCTGGCAAACAGATTGCAGCAAGGTTGACCCCACCTGGAGAAGATCTGAGTTGCAATTCGGTTGTTCAAGGACCACTCGTGAGGCATCAGAATAGCTCTGCTTAGCCTGTCTGCTATCACATTGGACTTCCCCGGAATGTGCGTTGCCACTAGAAAGCATTGGGAAGACACCGCCCAGTTCCACACTCTCATGGCCTCTCTGCAAAGGGGATAGGACCTGGTTCCACCCTGCTTTTTTAGGTACCAGACTACTGACATGCTGTTGGAAAGAATAGCAATCATCCCCTTGGGAAGAGAGCTCTGAAGTGCTTGCAACGCTAGAAGCACTGCTCTCATTTCCAGGACATTGATGTGCAAGTGTACCTCATGATCTTGCCATGTGCCTTGGACCTTTCTGCCCAGATAATGGCCACCCCAACCTATCTGGGAAGCGTCCATGGTCACCGTGGCGGTAGAAGACAGGGGGGTCAGTGGTCTCCCTATGTCTAGATTAGATGACTGAAGCCACCAACGTAGGTCTTGTCGGCATTGCTCCGTGATGAAAATGGGATAAGACAGAGGAAACTTCTGAAAGGACCACTGGACCAAGACCAGCCACTGGAGGATCCGCATATGTAGCCTGGCTAGCGGTACTAGCATGATGGTAGCCGCCATGGACCCTAGTAGTTGAACAGCAAGTCTGACTTGGACTTTCTTGAGGGGTAGTAAAGCTAACATCTGAGCCTGTAGCACTTTGATTCTTTTTGTTGGAAGAAAGGCTCTCATTTGGACGGAGTCTAGCTCTGCACCGATAAATGCAACACACTGTGATGGCCACAACACAGATTTTTCCTAGTTGAAGGTAATCCCTAGGTATTGGCACAATGTGATGGTAGCCATCGTGGCTCGAATGAGTAGATGCCTGGAGAGGGCGGTGAGAAGCCAGTCATGCAGATAAGGAAAAACCTGGAATCCTTGACGTCTCAAGTGGGCTGTCATCCCTGCTAAACATTTGGTAAACACCCTGGGGGCTGTGGTGAGACCAAAAGGCAGAGCACGAAACTGGTAGAGACTGGCTCCCAGCCAGAAGCATAGGTGACTCCTGGATGCCTTGTTTATCTTGATGTGGTAATAAGCATCCTTGAGATATATGGAGCACATCCATACTCCTTTTTCCAATAAAGGGAACATGGACTGAAGAGTGACCATTCGGAACTTGGACTTCAGTACAAATCAGTTTAAATGGCTGAGGTCCAGAATGGGCCTCAGGTCCCCTGTCCTTTTTGGCACCAAAAATAATCTTGAGTAAGTTCCTGATCCAATCTGGTCTGAGGGGACTGGTTGGATGACTCCTTTTTCCAGCAGCTTTGAAACCTGTAGCACTGCTTGATCTTTTTGACTGGGTGGAACGTCTGGGATTTTTCTGGATAGGGGAGGGGGTGTAAGAAAGGGAATGGTGTAACCTCCAGTAATTATTCAGAGCACCCATTGATCCTGAGTGATACTTTCCCAGGCTAGAGGGTGCCTTGAAAAATGGCCCCCGACTGGCTCCGGAGTAGCACAGTCAGGCAGTCCCTCAGATACATTGGTAGGAGGATCCATGAAATGATTCACGGTCTCCTGAGTTGCAGGGGCCTCCTCCGCCTCTAGGGCGGCACCTTCCAGAGTAATTCCCCCCTCCTCTGCCCCTGGACGGGGGGGTGGTCACCATGCTTGACGGGGAAAGACTTCTGAAACTTCCTGAACCACATCTTGCCTCCCCTCTGTGCCTTGGGATAAGGCCTAGAGGGAGGCAAGAAACGGGCCCCTACAGCAGACAAAGTCTTACCCTCCTGCTCACATCTGGTGAGAGTGTCTTTCACTTTGGGTCCAAAGAGGGAGGACCCATCAAAGGGTGCGTCAGTGAAGGAAGACTTGAAGGCTTCCATGAAGTGACACAGGCACATCCAGGCTTGCCTCCTGAGGGCTACACCTGAGCTAGCTGCCCTACCCACTCCTTCGGCTGCATAGAATATGAGCCTCATGGACGAATTGACAATAGAGGAAAGGGTAGACAACTGGGTGTTGACAGTCTGATTCTCCGCCTCAGGCAAGTTACCTGACAGGGTATCTCCCAATTCCTTAAGGAGATCTCTTTGGAGCCTAGTAAAGTGGCAAAGATAGTTCAACGACCACAAAGTAAAGGTCGCTAAAGACAGGGTATGCTTCCCATACCGATCCATACTCCTGGACTCCTTGTTAGGAGAATGAACGGAAGCAGAAGCTTTGGCAACTTCTTGCTGAGTGGCAGATGCCACCACCATGGCATCTACAGGAACTCCTTCAGTTAGGAACTCTTTCTCCGGGGGTGCAGACAGAAACTTGTTTGGGTGGCTGGGCACCGGTTCCACGGAGTCAGGGTGTTCCCAAACCCTTCTACAGATAAGGTCTAACAATTCGTCGAAGGGCGAAGACACCCAGGAGGCAGAAGGTCGGGCTCCGAAGGCTTTGAGGAGGACCGACTCATCCTCAGATGGGGATTTGGAAGGCCAGTCGCCTCTCTGACTTAAAATCTCCAGAATATCGGAGAATGAAACATCATCGGAGGACGACTTGGGGGACCCCTCTGTGTCATCAAAGTCGGTATCAGAAGTGATGGACTCATTCGGGGAGTAAACGTGCTTCCTCTTGCATGACTTCTTTCTGGAAGGCTCCTCAGGTGACGAATCTGAAGGACCCTCGGAAAGCTGAGGGCCACGTATGGAAGTATCCTCGGGCCTTCGAGCCCCGCTGGCATCAGAGGCTCCAGCCCCAGTGTCAAAGGAAGCAGTAGCTGATTCGAGTGAAGTCACTGAAGACCTGGCCAGTGCACTCCTCATGGCCTCGAATGTGGGTCCACCGGAATCTGAGGACCGACCCATCTCCGAAACCACAATCGGAGTCAGGGTTCCCTTAGCCGAGGCACCAAGAGGGAGACTTGGAGCCGAGGGATGAAGCCCCGATGTATCCCCCTCAGGTCCGACCAAGGAAACCCGGGTGCCACAACCAGAAGATGGAGTCGAAAAGGTTGGAGCCGAGGTCAGAGCCGAAAGGCCTAACAGGGGTATTGGCGCCGACCCCAGGACCTCACTCGATGCAGAACACCTCGGCTCTGATGACACAGAAGTGCCCGGAGGAGGAATAATTGGAACCGACAAGAGGGAAGGCTCTGGAGCCGACTGGGCTGGAGCAGAAAATAACCTGGCTAACACCGGCACCTGAAGGAGCCTCTGTACCACTCTATCCACATCCAAATCCGATAACCTGGAAGACTTGGAGGACACAGAAGGTGGTCAAGATATCTTACCCAGAGAATCCAGGTTTAGACTAGCAGAAGGACTCCGAATCGGCTCCAAGAGAATCGGAGCCGAAGCTGGCTCCAGTGTCACAGAAACCTCCTGCGGCGCCGATAACAATGGAGCCGAGGAAGCCGAGTCAGACACAGGAATTCCTTCCCTAGGCTCCAAAGCCAATGGAGCCGAGGAAGGTGGAGCTGTCTTCAATATCTTCTCCGATGGCTCCGAGGAACTAGACAGAGCCGGAGATCTCTTTTTTTGGTTTAGATTTAGATTTCCCACTAGGGGAGGCAGACTACAAAGCTTCTTCAAAGGCAGGTTTGACAAGGCCCCTGAGAATCAATTTATTTTTCCTCTCTTGCAAGACTCTAGAACTAAAGGAGTGACTAACACTACAAGATTCTTGCAAATGAATGGCGCCCAAACAATACACACAGATGGCATGGTCATCTGTTAAAGACATCTTATAAGAACATTTGGCGCACTTTTTAAAACCAGAAGGCTTATGCTCCTTCTGATCTTTGCCTGACATGGTAATTCACAATAAACCACACACAAGATAAGGAAGGCAGGAGGAAGGGACTCTAACTTAAAAGTCCCAACAGAGTTAACAGACACAGGAGAGGGCTAAGGCCCTCTAACTTAAATGGGTTTAGCCCGTCAAACACAAGGATGCCACAAAAAAACTTAAACTAAACTAGTTGAAGAAAGGGGCTCAAACTTAAACGCCCCTACAGATGTAACAGACACCGGAGAGGCTATGGCCCTCTAAACTAAACGGGCCTAGCCCGCCAAACACAAGGAATCCACAAAAACTAAAAAAATTAACTGAACTAGTCACAAAACACAGGATACACTCAACGTAGCTGTAAGAACAGCTTTTGACAGAAAGTTTAGAAAATAAGCTAAAAACACAGTTTAAATAAGGTACTTAGCCACAGCCAAGCTTGCGACCACGTCTGTACACTACGAGCAGCAAACGAGATCTGGGGGTTTGGGCATGGTGCATCTTGGGATACTAGGGCTAGCCCAGCCAATCAGAGACTTTGAGCTAGTAAATAGCGGCTGAGTCAGAGCAGATTCTCGGCTCTGAACCCGTCAATTAAGAATGTGGTGAGATAGGACCACATTACATCATATGATTCATGTACATTGCATATATTTGCACCTTAGATGTGCAATCTTTATATACTAGTATTCCACATCACGGAGATATTGAGGCCAATAAATATTGGCTATCAGAGTATGGGCACTATACAAAAGAACATGAGGAATTTTTATTAAACTTAATGAAGCTGGTACTGAATAATAATCTATTTTATTTTGGTAAGGACTGCTACCTGCAAGTAAAGGGTACAGCGATGGGCACTACGTTCGCTCTGGTGTATGCTGACTTGTTCATGGGATATTTAGAATGCAGTTTAATTTACAATATTGATAACCATTAAAGGGTAAACTAGTGATGTGAAGACGCTACCTGGATGACTGCTGGGCAGTTAGGTCAGGTTCCTTAGTAGACTGGAAGTTATTTGTAGAATATCTTAACTTCAATGTGTTTGACATTAATTTTGTGGATAAAATAGAAATGATATCTATTGATTTTTTAGATGTACATATTGAGAAAGATGTTGATAGCACTGTTTACATGGGGTTATATAGGAAGCCATTCACTAAAAATTCTATCCTAAAAGCAGATAGTTGTCACCCAAGACATACTATTAAAAATATACCTAAGTCCCAGTTTAAAAGATTATGCTGTATTTGTAATAGAGAGGATAATTATCAGACTGAGGTTGAAAATATGGACAAAAGATTTATTGAATGGGGATATAATAGTCAATACATTAAAAAAGAAGAAGAGACAGCACTTACATTAAAAAGGGAACTAAGATTTAAAGACGCCCAAAGTATAGAACAGGCAGCTGAACCATCAAAACCTAGACTGATTACTATGCATGGAACCAATATATTTAAGATACGTAATATAGTTAACAAATATTGGCACATACCAAAAACAGATGAGTTTTTTGATGAATGTTTAGATAAGCAATACCTTTATCGATATAGGCGGGGCAGAAATATTGGGGAATCCTTGTCATGGTTTAAAAAGATGAATATCTGTAATAAGCATGAGGTGAACTTAGCTAGAGGTAGTAACCCTTGTGGTAATTGCACATATTGTAAGGTTATTTTGAAATCCAAGTCATTTACATCTACTAATACTTCAAAGGTATTTGAGATTAGGAAACGAATCACATGCCACAGTGAATGGATAATCTATATGGCTATATGCCAATGTGGTGCCTTTTATGTAGGGCAGATGTCACAATCATTCAAAAGCAGGGTAGCAGTACATTTAGGTGACATATAGTGTAAATGTACTAGGAGTGCTCTCTTTAAACATTAAAGTGAACATACATCTGCTAATTTTGTATTTGTGGGTATAGATTCTTTGTGGAGCACTAATCTGTCTGAAGCTGATAAACATACTTTTTTGGATAAGATGGAAAGACTATCATCATAAATTTGCGAGCACTGTACAAACCTGGTTTGAACGGATACTTATAAGAATGTATATGCATAATAATGGTGCTTTAAAAGTGTGACTCCTAATTTTCTTAGAGAACTTTAGGAGGTTTTTGTAATATATAAAAAAGGGGGATTTATTTAATATGTATTATTTAATATATATTAAAATGCAAGATGATATTGTCCTATGTCTTTAAGAAATGGCTATATAAATGTATGTATTACAAGGAACTGTATTATTCCACTGAAGACGTCAGGGGGCGAAACCGGTTTGGAGTTTCTTGTTTGCTGTGACTGTTTGTCGACCAAGGGCACTTGCTTGAATAAATACTGCTGAAAGTTATACCTGGACTTATATTTTTACTTCATTATTTGTTGTATTTGTGAATTTTAGTGGTGCTGGCTTTTTGCTTTGGCGTCTTACGTATTGGTTTAGCCCGGGCACACTCTGAAGCCTACGTGCACCAGAAGGTTGTTGGTGTACACACACACACATATAGATATATATATCTATACTGGAAGATGGTTAGAAGATGGAAGACAGTTTTTTCAGGGATGGCATGCACCTATTCAACATCACCATCATCATCATCAATCCCTTTTTTCCCATTTTCTACATGAGTTTTGGGGTATCACATCAGCTGCCACCATCTCTCATGATTTACTGTCACTTTTATACCTTCTTTGGCAGTCATGCCTAACTATAACAAGTCTACTCTTACACAATCCACCAATCCATCCATCTCTATGCTGGATTCCCTTATTTCCTCTTGCCTTTTTCCTATCTGCCCCAGTATGCCTAAACCACCGAAATCTATTCTCTTTGGCCTCCTCTGCAATTTCCACTCTTTGGTTTTCTGTTCTGATGTCTTCAACACTTTGTCTGTCCCACAGTGTACATCCTACCACCAATCTCAGGCACTTCATCTCCATCACCTTTAGTTTCTTCAACTGCTCTGCCTTCAGTGACCAGGTATCTGTACAGTAGCACTGGTCGCACCACTGACTGGTATACCTTACTGTTCAGCTTCTTTGGCATTCTTCTGTCATTCTGTCATACACCACTGCTGATACTCTATGCCAATTGCCCATAGCCTCTCTAATTACAGCATTGCCTGCATCATTCAGACTTTCCTTCCTCTCAACTACCATGTCTGGGTATTTGAAGCTGTTAACATATTCCACAGTTCTCCTAATATCTCCATTTTTAGCTACTTCTAATTTACCCATTACATGCAGCAATTACAGCTGTCTTATCTGTAGTCAGTTTCATTCTATGTGCCTTCAGTTTTGCATTCCATTCCCCTATCATTTTCTAAAGTTTTTATTCAGAGTGTGCCTGTAGTGCCACTTTGTCTTCATGCGGCATCTTTGTTGATCTGTCCCCTCTGACTTGTTTATTAATGTAGTCCATCATCAATATGAACAGCAGTGGACACAGAGCTGAGCCATGATGCACACAGGTCTATATTATAACATCGAAGTCTAAAAACATTGAATGTTATAATATCAACCACATTCAATCGAAACACCAGAAAACCGAACAGTCATAGCAAATTTTTTCCGAAGGAAAAAATTTGCTGTTCCGACAAACATACACACAACTCAAGCACACCAAAATAAATAATCCACACACATACACTTCACAAAATTCTACACTAAACCAGGCATACACCACTAGCTACCCACTTACCTTAACCCAACCCTAACCCTAAGTTCCCTAACTATCGCACACTCACCTTACCCGCTCCCTAACCCTAACTCACCTACCCCACCCTAACTCTCACGTCCAGACAATCGCACATTTACCTGACCCGCACCCTAACCCTAACTCACCTAACCCATGCGCAGTCACACACTCACCTTCATTCGCACACTTACCCTAACCTGGTCCGTAACCTTCGCTCCACAGTTGAGGAAATAGTGAAGCTGCAGAAACGGCCCACTGAATACTTTTGCTAGGAAAGTATTCAGTGTTCTACAGCTTTGCTATTTCAAGCGTTTGCTCTACTGGGTTCGATATTATAACATTCAAAGTTTTTGAACTTCGATGTTACAATATAGACCTGATGCACACTAACTCCCACTTGGAACCACTCTCTGTGCCCGAACATTGTTAGTTGTTATGTCATTGGGTCCTTGTCCATAGCCTATAATAATTGTAGCAATGATTTAAGGACTTGAACCACTGTAGGTCTGTCCAAATAGCTTTATTGGCACTTTTTTCCAAGTTTAGGAATACCCAGTTGGTTTCTTTCCTGATCACTATCTTCTTCTCAACTCTATATCACTACTAATGTCATTTTGGTTGGGCTATACCATGATCTGTACTGCTCAACTCCCATTTCGCTTTCTACTTTTCTGCATATTCATTTATCGATTACTCTGTCTAGAACTTTCCTGCTGTGTGACAGGAGTTTGATACCTCTACACTTGGAGCAATTTTAGAAATCTCCCAAGATACAAACATCTTATAGGAAAGCTTAACACAGACAAATGAATGGAACTACAGCATAAAACTCAATGACATGAAATGCATAACAGTACCTTTTGGGAAGGTGGTCATCCAGGAAAAATACCTCATAGATAAAATCCTCCGAAAAGTAGACACAGTAGTCAGGGACTTAGCTTTAGAACAACATGTGTTTAGGGTGGTACAAAAATCATTCTGTCACTCAATTTATAATTTAGGTCATTGCATCTAGGTCCAGGGAAGTTTTAGTGCCACTGTACTCAGTCTTTATCGGACCCATCAGTGAGTACATTTCCCCCTTCAGTATGTACCTAACCAGTCAAATGCAACTATAAAGTCCACAGAGGTTCCTTCCAAAAAGAATACAGGACATAAACACAGTGTCCTATGCAGATAACCTGAAAGTCCTATTTATTTACTCTGTTTCTTACAGACTGCTGAGAGAAGGTGATTTATGCCTGCCATATAAGGTATCTTTGGATCCCGCTCTGATGGACCTATTTCTTATCCACAAAATGTTTAGTTCCACATCTACTAGTGATAAGGATTTAAGCTTAAATAGGACACATAGGAGGAGCAGGCATGTAGTTCAGAGAATCCCCATTCTCTGGAATAGGCTTCTCATCTATGTGAAACATAGCCCTTCCCTAACCATATTCATGCAGAACCTGGAACAGTGGATGGGAAATTAATCCCTGGTATGATACCTATGTCGCTAATGGAATAGACTAGCCATCAAATCATGTCCTAACCAAGAGAATCCCCTGAAAATGACCTCTAAGGCACAATAACTAGAGGATACATTTGACCTGCATGGCTAGACTTATAAAGGCCACAGGGGTCATTAACCTAAAATACCCCTATGAACCTATACAGCCTACATTGTGTTCTTGTACATTGTCACTAAAACGCTTATTCTCCAGTTTTATGTGATATGCATTTTTCCCTCTTCTGTTGAATACCCTTAAGAGCCATTTCTCAGCCAACTAGCATCGTGATCGTATCTGCTGAGATTTCAGCTGAGCCTGCTGCTTTCTCTTACTTTTTTTCCTTAGTGTTGTTCATATTTCTTCTATGCTGGCTCCTCTTCTTCTTTCATTGTAGGCTGCATCTGTCGCAGCACAGCCTCTATACTGCTTTCAAGTCCTTGTCCACCCCATAGTTCCTTATTTAGGCAATGACCATATTCTAAAGTTTCAAGTGTAACAAAACACAACCTGGGTAACATAAAGGTATTGCTAAGTGTCTTAACAAAAAAATAAAAAATAACACTCCACTCCCTACACTCACTCCTTTCACTGGAATACATAGATATATGCATCATCAGAGATCTGGTTCAAGATCAATGACAATATTTCATCGGTGTAGAGGTTCAATGCCTACTACTCCATCAGGCCCAAGGCAGCGATGTCTCCATATTCATAAAGAAGACAAAAAAGAAACATTTCACCACCAAAATTATTAGACAACATAATCACAGAGAACTTCTGTACGCTTAACTGATTATTAACAAAACACTGTATCATTTCATAGTTAACTATAGTATTGCCTCTACCCCCCCCCCCCCCCGCAGCCAATAACTCATACTTAATCAGTATGCAGTCCCTAGGCATTTATCCAAACTCCAACTGCTCCTCCACTAACAGGTTGTCTTCTCAAGCAGGTATGCCTAGAAACTTCTGGACTTCATCAATAGCAGCTCTTTTGACCAGTTTGTCCAGACCCCAATTAGTGATGATAAAAGCATAGACTTAATCCTTAAAGATATGGGGCAGCTTTGCCCTCCATGAGCTGTAAGTTACTCACTGGTCAAATTGCACCACAGATCAGGCTCATTCACTTTAAGAGTAAAGCCAGAAGCACCTTATGATTCCTTGTAGTCAGAGATTATGCCAAGGCTAATCAACTAAACCTGAATGATGACCAGTTTAAATTCAAAAGCCCATTTCATCGTGATGTCCCAACTGCTTATGCAGAATCATTTACCACCAAATTCTCTGCATATGCAAATAGCTGCATATACATATCCATCTCACACTGAAGTAAATAGAATGCCAAATTTAAAAATAAACCCCTGTGGTAGAACCCTATTATAAACAGGCTCTATCATAAAAGGGGAATCTCATGACATGTAAAAATAAAACTTAATGCTCAAGAATGCAAGTAACACTCTTGCTAAAATTAGCAAGAAACTTTTGACTCTGGCCCACTCAACCAAACTCATATGTGAGGTAAAGTAGCCACCCAGATGAAGAACAACTACAAAACCTTCTTTAACTATGTTAGAAATTGCAGAACGAATGCCCAGCAATGTGCAATGCAAACAGTAAAGGATATCACACACTCAGACCCAGAATGCAGAGCCAATCTACTAGCAGATACATTTACTTTAAACTTCCCTCACCCCGCTATATTCCCAGATTACATACTTGCAACTACACCCCACGCAAATCTCCCAAAATAAGTCCTCAAGGCACTATTTAAGGCCAAGAGTACCACTTCTATGGGGTCAGACTACTAATCCTCCCTTTCTTTGAGGCACTCTTGCAAACTAGATATGTTTGAAGTTCAAGCCCTCTTGCTTAAAGCTGCAACATTTGATTGCAGAAAGTAGGACAAATGCTCAACCCTGTCTTTTTTGGCACTACTGGTATTGATGCTGCCTGTTTTCTTGAAAGCAGGCATCTCATCAGTGTTTGTGCAGACATGTGACTTTGACACTACTACTTACTACTGATATTCAAATTGTTTTGTTAAGCTCTTCCAAATTGCTGCTTTCATATTCAAACCATTGCCCCTTCAAACACTTATTACCAAAAATTCAATGCAAATGTTACAGCCATCAGTGGTGTGTTTGATGTCAAGAAGACTGAAGGGACCAACATTAACAGATGTATCCACTTCAAATCTATTGGCATAAAGATGGGACATACATACACAGCCACCTATTGCTATCCTAGGACCTGCTGGAGAAGAGAACCTCCTCCCCACCAGGACCTTTAGCAGTCCTCTAATTGTTGTCACCCATTCTAAGTTCACCAAAATGGGGGAGGGTAAAGAGTGCAAAAGGACCACTCTGATAGTACATTTAGAGGCCAGGAATGAAGACACGTTTACTAGATTCTGTAAAGACAGTGAGGATAACAATTAAATATTTTTGAAAGAACATTATTCTGGAATCACAGAGACCTTTAACACAGAAATGTAAAACCATGAAGCATACATACATAAAAATATCTCAACCATGGACAATAATGTCCTTCTAGCATTGCCAATATACTAAGACAGTCATTCTCATAATAGATGTCCACATTGTTTCTAAGAATATCCAAACTGCAGTTTGCTTTAATATAATTTGGCAATCCAGCTGATGCATCAGATGCTCTATTAGAGAACCAGTTGGTACGTCTCATTCCTGTATTGTTTTCTGCATAGATTGTTTAATGGCTCTCTACTACTCTTTGATAATCCCAAACATTCACACAGGTAGATGCCTCTAAATACTTGACATACCCAAATAAAGTTTCCTCTTAAATAGCTATACAAGACACTGCACACATTCAGATATTTTAGTTTTTCATAACTTACATTTTTACATCCCTGCATACCCTTGCTATATTGTAGATGTACTCTTTCCAATTTACTCATGTTTGTTTCCTTATAAGGTTTCTATATTGTTATTCCACAGTCTAGTTTGAGCCTAATGGAACTCACAAACAACAATTCATTTATGATTTCCTAAACATAACATACAGTCTATAGTTTTATAAATATCAGTAACCAATTGTTTGATATGGTTAGGAAATTCAAAGCTGTATCTACCCATATATCCAGGTCTTTAAATGAATTGACAGTTTCTATCACTGAGTGCTATAATAAACAGTCACCCTTCAGTATATGTCTTGCAAATCTCATATGCTTATTTTTTTATGTTTTTTTTCAGCATATTATTCTCCATTGTCCAAATGGTCAACTTAGTCAAGTTTATTTTTAGACATGCCCCATCTGTAACAGATGTAATTAATTTACCAATTTTCAAGTCATCTGCATACAGACAGCATAAAATCTACAATGAAAACGATAGATCTGAATGGTACAATTTAAACAAATATGGCCTAAGACAGAGCCCTATTGGACACCCTAACTATAGCCTAGGATTTCACCTGTCCAGTTGTTTATGATAACATTTCTTACTTGTTAATCATGCAGCTATCCATCTTATCTAGGTGTTCTAATTTAAAGATCAGTGTTCTGTGCATGAAACTATAAGTTCATATGTAAGTACTAGGCTAGCTACCCTTGCTGGCTAATTTAAACCTAGTGAATTTCCCTTATTGTGTTCAAAATAACTTCCCATTTGTTTTAGACTGGCCTTACCCATCCATTATGGTCGATAATGATATACTACCCCTAATGAGAATAACTAGGATCATACCCCAGATAATTTGAGAGGACCCATGCATGAGATAAAACTTTTAGGAACCGCTTTTGTCCATTAGTAGCACAGGGAGCAGCCTGGGGAAAACTTTCGTCTTTCCATCCATAGATTTACTTTGTGCTTGAATATGGACAGGGTTCAACTTTGTTTTATGTGAATGTAGAGTCTGTACCACTGTAGCAGTATCCTCTACGAGATATACCTGTCCCTGAAAACTGTTCTGTTGATGTTGCAGAAGAGATGTAGACCCCTAGACTGAGTAATTCTTATGCCATTTGACTTGCTGATGTGCAGTAAATCCATCAATAATGTGTCAGAGGATGCTTTGTACACCAGACACAGGTCATGCCTTAGCAGTTTGTAGGATACCAAGTATAGTGACAGGGCTATGAAGTAGTCAAAAGATCAAAGGATGAAGTTGAATCTATCTAAATAACATCACAGTGCAATGTTTAATTTATGACATCATGTTATTACAAAATTATTATGCAGCATCATATTACAGGCAGTTATAAAACTATTTTCAGAATATGCATGTTGATATATGGTTTCAGGTCTCAACCAGTTCTGACAATGTTGTGTCTTTCAGCTTTTCCCGGTTAGGGGTCACCACAGCAGAACTCCTGTCTGCTAATGATTGGCAGTAGATTTTTTACGAGTCGAGTTAACAGCCCTGATGCACAACCTTCAACGAATGTACGCCCATTCACGCATGTCTTCACAAAGAAGATGCTCTAGCTGAGAATCGAACAGGACAACATCTTATTGTGAGGCGACAACGCTACCGCAGCACCACCATTATCTAAAACAATATTCTCCATTATTTTTCCATAAATATAAAGGACATTTATTGGTGTACATAACTCTGGGTTTGTCCTATTCTCCAACTGTTAAAGTTGGGATTAACAAGAGCCTGCATCCAGTCTTAAGGACTCTCCCTGTACTTAAATGATCTAGTGACCACCAGATATAATGGTACTGTAAGTTCATGCAGAAGTGCTCTTAGGCCATTATTACTAATGCCAACTTTCCTTTGGTTTTGTTTGGTTCTAGCATGTGTAATTCATTTTCAATATAATCTAATTTAATTTTGAATATCTGAAGTTACCAGGCTGTTACTAGATAACTCCAAGAAACTCAAACTAGTACACAACAGCTAAACTCTAAACCAAGATAAAGTCAGGTGCCACAGAAAAGAAACTCAGTACATCCTTGCAGTTCAAAAATTGAGCTGGTTTAATAGTAGTTTAAAAAGCATGAACACATTTAAAATCACAGCGTTTTTGTATTGTTCAGTCAGACTTCATCAGATACATGAAGCTTCAGTTAAAAACACACACACGTATATATATATATATATATATCTATATATATATATTTTAAAATATTCCAATTAAAACTACAACCAATAAAAAAATCCCAATTTTCCTAATTAATTATAACTAAGGTGTAACTTGCAAAGTGTTTTGTGTATTAAAGCACTGAAAGTACATAAAATAAATTTCACATTATAAAAGCACAAAAAACATTTAAAAATTACAGTATAAAATGATGACAGTACATAAAAATAACATAGTATTTCACAGAGTAACATATTTAAGATGTTTGATTCTGTTAAAATTCAGTAGTTAATGAAATGCATATTAAAACATTAAAATGCGTTTACTCTCTCTAGTGGTTCTTTTGTAAAATTACATATTTAATGCATAAAATGCCTTGTGCATTAAAACATTAAAAGTACATAAAAATAAATTACACATTATAAAAACACAAAGAACATTTGAAAGGTGACAGTATAAAATTGTGACAGTACAGTAAAATGGCATAGTATTTCACAGCTTAGCATACTTAACTAAATAAAATTTTTAAATTCTGTTGAAATTCACTAGTTAATGGAATACATGTTAAAACATTAAAATGTGTTTACTCCCTCTAGTGATTCTTTTATAAAATTCCATTTAATGTGAATGAAGCACAATTTCTTCTTTCAAAGCTTAGCAGCTCTCAGCTTTAGTAAGGGTGGCTATGGAGATATAATCATTGAGCCCTGGTGGGCTGGCTTCCAAAAATCACTTGCCACCATAGCTCTCTATATTCAGTCTTTTCCTCCCATAGCCCCCCTCTAATTTCCTTCTTTATCTGTTCAAGTACAAAGAAATAATAATATGCTCTGTGACATTTAATGTGTTGGAAAAAGCATTAGACTCTTTTTTACTTTGAATATCGTAATAATGCTCATAGATCCTTCTCCTCAATTTTCTCTCCGTCTTACCAATGTAGAAGGATTCACATTCCCCACACAACGCTAGATAAATCAGTCCAATAGATTCACAATAATAAAGCTGTGCACTTTCCATCCATTTATTCCTACTTGATAAGAATATTATTCTCTCCTTGTTAGATATGTAAGTGCACTGAGTACATCTTCCACATTTGTATGTTCCCTTCCCTTTCTTATCACCACTTCCACTTTTATAAGCATTTTCTAGTAAACACTTTATATTTTGGGAGTTCCTATAGACCACTTTAAGGGGTTGGTTGCTACATTCCCCCAAGTCAGTAAAGCTAAGAAACTTCTCCCATTCACTTTCAATCACCTTTCTCATACATCCTGCACAGGCATTAAATTCTAAAACTAGTGCCTTAGCAAAATTCCCTTCCTCTGTAGCTGTATGTCCTGGCAGAATCTCCTCTGTTGTACCTAGAATAGGTTTAAATGTTGACTTTCTACCCACTGCAACCTCTTTTTTCACTTCTACAATAAGGCTATCAGGATATCCTCTACCCCTAAAGAGGAGTTCAAGTAGGTTGCTTTCTTCTTCATAATCTACTTCTTCCGATACCATTATGCTTGCTCGGACATACTGTCCTTTAATAATATTTTTCTTGTAATGGGCAGGGTGTGCACTATTAAAATGGAGAAAGGAATTGGAAAATGTTTTCTTTCTATAAATCTTTGAAAAAAAACTTGGTCTCTTTCTTAAAAATTTCTATATCTAAAAACTGAAAATTTTCATTGCTGATATTATATGTAAACTTTAAAAAAGATGTTGTATTATTTAAATAACATAAAAACTCATCTAAAAGTTCTACATTCCCCTTCCATAAAATACCTGTGTCGTCAAGAAATCTCCCATTGAGGCTCCATTGGCTTGCATATTTGGACCCTAAAACAAATTTCCCCTGCCACCTAGCTAGAATCAAGTTTGCATAGGTTGGAGCGCAGGCTGCCCCAATTGCCACTCCTTGTATTTCCTGGTAGAACTCACAATTAAAATATATAAAATCGTATCTTAGTACCAAATCAATTAAATTCAAGCACACTTTCTGCTCATTTCTGGTGAGTTCTCCATCTTCAAAAATTATTTCTTCCAACATTTTCATCCCTTCATTGTGTGGAATGTTGGAAAACAAATCAATGACATCTATTGTAACACATTTTATTCCATCATTCCAAAATTCATGTTTTACTCCCTTAGGAAGTCCCATGAATACCTCAAAATCTGCTTTCTCTTCAACCACAGTTTTTTAAGGTTAGCATCAACAAATTTTGCCAAAGGCAAAGTCTTAGAACCATTTGCTGATACTATGGGTCTGAGCAGGGGGTCCATCTCATCCTTATAGACTTTGGGGATTCCGAATATTGATGGCATTTTAAGTTTTGTTACTTTCAAATAATTGTAGTTTTTTTTTGGTCAATCAGACCTTCCCACATCATGTCATTTAAAGCCACATCTATCTTCCTGTAGGCAATGTTAATCTCATTTAGCGACACACTAGAATATTTGCTAGTGTCATTTAAAATTACATTCATCTTCCCTTCATAAGTAATTAAATCCATTATTACTATTCCCCCACCTTTGTAGGGTTTCATAACCCTTACTTCCTTATTCCCCTTCAGTTCAGCTAACACCTTCCTTTCTTCTGCACTTATATTTGCCTTATATTTACCCTTTTATATTAATTTCTAAATCTATTTTCTACCACTTTTTCAAACTTTTTTAACTGAGGGTGGGTGGGGGATTGTATATGCTCTTCTTAGTACATGTAGGGGTTGTATTATTCTATTGTGGCCACATTACACTCAAATTCATTTTTCTAATAAACATTTTAAGGTCCATGAGAACTTTTGCCAAGCCCCCTTTCTTCTGGGGAATGAATTTTAGACCTTTTGATAAAAGACTAAAATGTTCATTTGTTAAAACAATGTTGCTAAAATTATAAATAGTAAAACCATTCCTAGTGAATTTGTATTCATTGCCAGCTTCTCCTATAAAGTCACTTAAGTCGTGGGTCTGGGGGGTAGGGGTTTCATCAATTTTTAATGCCTCATTCTCCCCCTGTATAATGTCACTTGTTAAGTCATGGGCCGGGAGGGGGGGGGTAGGGGTATCATCAATTATTAATACCTCATCCCCCCTCCAATGAAACTTTTGCTGCTGATAATTTGTGTTACTTTTATTTTTAACCTTTCTGATCTTTTCAATGTGGGATATTCTGAAACGTCATCCAGATCACCCACATTGTTACTAATATGTGCCCCTTCTTGATTATCACCCCTCCATTGCTCATTTTCATAACTAAAACTGTCACCCTCCTTTCTTTTGTTCACCCTAGGTAGTGGGTAGTTTGTAGGATTTTTATATTCATTAATATCCCTTTCAAGTTTCTTCAACTTTCTCTGAATAAGTTCATTACATTTTTCATCAATGCCTACCCTAACATTGTAATAATTGTCATTTTCAGAAGCTATGGTAAATATTAAATCATTTTTAATACATTCATCAATTTCCTCTATCTCTTTTTGCAATTTTTTTTCCCTTTAATTGTCCCTAATCATAGCTTTAAGCACATCAAAACCAAATTTGTCAAAATTTCAATACGTTCTTTATGTAATAAACTACCTCTTTCAACATTATTAGGAAATGTCCATACTCCTAAGCCCTTAGGCACAACACCTTGAGTAATGCATTGCCTTAAGTATGCATTTTCAATATCTAGCATTCTATACTTCAACATTAAACTAGACATTCTATTCAAGTTAACATTTTATGAATCAGTCATTGGTAATACAGTTCTTGTTTTGTCAGAGAATTTAGAAAGAAATGAAACTTGGAACCAGTCTTTTAAGTCTATTTTACTTGCCATGTTTTGTGCAGTCTCTGAGGCATCTCTAATGCCTTGCCCTGGTGGAATGGTTGTTTTTTTCTGCTTCATTTCTCAAAGTTAAAACCCCTGTTGCTTTTAAAAAGCTTGGTGTATGAAAAAAGTCCTCAAGTTGATATTTCTATTATTAGTATTTCCATTTGAAAATCAGCCTTGTTTCGGCTGTTACTAGGACAATTGATCACTTACTGATTACTTACATTGTGGAACCAAACTGTTCTGTATAAGATTTTGGAAATATATTCATAATCAGTCATGTTTGAGAAAACATTTTAGACCCTAGATACAGTTTAGCAATTTGTATGTCTTTACTTCTACCACATCTTGCCATTATGGCTATCCTGAACTCTTTCGAAAATAGTTGTGAAATAGAATGCATCTGTTCCACACCAGAGGTCAGTTCCTCATTGGTCAGATCCAACCACAAGCTAATCACTATAGACATCCACATCCCACCCCCACCCCCCATTAGGGAGACCACCGTAAAAAAATTCTCCAAAGCCACCGTCACGCTTAAGACAGAAGTGGCAAACTTCACGACACCCATGCTGACGGACAATAGAGGTACTACTGCTGAATCCTATACAAATGCACTTTATAAAAACTTACACGAGTGCATGGATCGTGCAATCCCTAACAAAACCAAGATGCTATCCTCCAAAAAAAGGAAGCCAATCTGGTGGTCTCCTGCCATAAACAAATGCTACAACAGAAGAAAGAAACTGTTGCAAAAAGAGTAAAATCCCATGATTGGAGGAACTCCCTGGTCAGCCTCAGTAAGAAGTTGAAATCCCTCCTAAAAGCCTCCAAAGCTAGTTATGAAAACAAAATCACCACTGATTCTAAAGACAACCACAAATAATTCTATAGCTATGTCAAGAATCTCAATGGCAACACTCAGATCTGCTCTGAGTTACAGCACAATGGCACTAAATATACAGAATCAACTGATTTTGCCGACTTCCTGGCAGATAGATTCAGAGCTAACTTTAACCCCCCTCACCCCCTAAAGGGCCCATCTCTGTACTGGAAGAATGCAAAGTTCCTGTAATCACGACTGCACAGGTAAGAAACACACTCTCCAAAGCCAAGAACACAGCATCCATGGGACCTGGCAACATTCCAGGCTACATTCTACATGAACTACAGAATGAACTGGCACTCCACCTAAGTACCATGTTCAGTCATAGCCCCACCTTAGGCTTTGTGCTCACTGAATGGTGCACAGCAATGGTTATCCCACTTCACAAAGGGGGAGCCACCATGGACCCTGTCAACTACCGCCCCATCAGCCTGACGAGCCTGGTCTGCAAGGCTATGGAATGTATCATCATGGAACTTATAAGCAATGACATTGGTAATCTCCAAAATCTCCAAAGGGGCACTGTATTCTATAATGGGTCTAATGAGTGACAAGTAGAGGGGAACAATGACCTCTTTCTTCCTGGATGAGAAACCTTTTGTGATGAGGTGTGCCATGTAGAAGGATTTCCTGACTACTGTGGTGATGTGATTATCAATGGAGAGACTAATGTCCACCTGTGTCCCAAGTTCTCATCACACTTTTGGTGTTAAGTAGACTACCGCCTATGTGGTTGTTCATGGGTACAGAGTTTTACCAAAAAGGATGACAATGCACTTTTTGGCATTGAGCTTGAGGCCATGGCTTTGACACCAGCCATTTGTCTCAGTGAGGCCCTTTTGTAGGATGTCCACATTGTTAGGAGTTTTGATCATGGCTCCTAGTTTGCAGTCATTTGTGAACTTTGTTAGCCAAAGACCTTCTGTGTTAGCCTGTACTTCAGAGAAGTAGATACCAAACAGGAGAGGACCCAGGACTGAACCCTTGTCACTGGTCTGAAGTCCAATTTGGAGTCTGCTACTTTCACAGTGT